>NW_026558809.1:0-116439 GCF_026930045.1 Uloborus diversus
CTGACTGCTTGACTACCTGACTGACTGCTTGACTGACTAACTGACTGGACAGGACTGACCGACTGACTGACTGACAGACTGACTGAATAAGGATGACTGACAGACTGACTGAATAAGGCTGACTGACTGACTGACTGACAGACTGACTGAATAAGGCTGACCGACTGACTGACTGCCTGACTGACTGACTGAATGACTGACTGACTGACTGACCGAGACTGACTGACTGACTGACTGAGACTGGACTGGACTGACTGACTGACTGACTGACTGAGACTGACTGACTGCTTTAGTGACTAACTGACTGCACAGGACTGACCGACTGACTGACTGACTGACTGCCTGACTGACTGAATGACTGACTGACTGAGACTAAATGACTGACTGCTTGACTGACTGGCTGAAGGACTAACTGACTGACTGAGTGACTGACTGACTGGACTGACTGACTGAGACTGAATGGCTGAGTGCTTGACTGATTGACTGTCAGACTGACTGACTGACTTCGCAAAAGGGAAAAATAAAAAAAAAAGAATTATAAAATTAGAAAAAAATATTTGCATTTAAGATTTTCTTTTCCGGCTGGGATTTGAACCCAGGGCGACACTCATGGAAGCCCAACGCTCTCGCCAATATACTATCGGATCTCTGTTGATCGGTGTCTTAATTATAATAAAAACAAAAAATGCACCTTAGTAATTATTGATCTAAAATCTTTGAAATCTAAAGGTCGAATGATTAAACTGACTCAGAATTTTCTTCCGTACATAAATAATCCATATTTGCAAAAGAAAGAAATTGAAAAAAAAAAGAATCTTCAAATTAGAAGAGAAATATATACATGGAAGATTTTCGTTCCGGCCGGGACTCGAACCCAGTACCACGCGCTTGGAACCCAACGGTCTAGCCATTAGGCTATCGGAGCTCTGTCGATGGAAGTCTTAAATATAATAAAAACAAAAAATGCACCTTGGTAATTATTGATTCAAACACTTTGAAATTTACAGGTCGAATAATTAAACTGACTCAGAATTTTTCTCCCTACATAAATAATCAATATTCGCAAAAGAGAAAAATTAAAAAAAAAAGAAGAAGAAATTTCAAAATAGAAACTAAAAGTATACATTGAAGATTTTCGTTCAGGCTGGGACTCGAACCCAGGGCCACTCGCTTGGAAGCCTAACACTCTAGCCATTAGTCTATGGGAGCTCTGTCGGTGGGAGTTTTAAATATAATAAAAACAAAAAATGCACCTTGGTAATTGTTTATTTAAACACTTTGAAATCTTCGTGTCGAAAAATTAAACTGACTCAGAATTTTCTTCCCTACATAAATAATCAATAATTGCAAAGGAAAGAAATTGAAAAAAAAAAGAATTTTCAAATTAGAAAAGAAATATATACATTGAAGATATTCGCTCCGGCTGGGACTCGAACCCAGGCCACTCGCTTGGAAGACCAGCGGTCTAGCCATTAGGCTATCGGAGTTCTGTCGAGCGGAGTCTTACTGCCTGACTGATACTGCCTGACTGACAGACTGACTCACTGACTGACTGATACTGACTGACTGACTCACTGACTGACCGAGACTGACTGACTAACTGCCTGACTGACTGAGACTGGACTGACTGACTGACTGACTGACTGACTGACTAACTGACTGACTGAGACTGACTGACTGACTGCTTGACTCTCTGACTGGCTATTTCACTGACTGACTGAATGGCTAAATGACTGACTGACACTGACTGACTGACTGCTTGACTACCTGACTGACTGCTTGACTGACTAACTGACTGGACAGGACTGACCGACTGACTGACTGACAGACTGACTGAATAAGGATGACTGACAGACTGACTGAATAAGGCTGACTGACTGACTGACTGACAGACTGACTGAATAAGGCTGACCGACTGACTGACTGCCTGACTGACTGACTGAATGACTGACTGACTGACTGACCGAGACTGACTGACTGACTGACTGAGACTGGACTGGACTGACTGACTGACTGACTGACTGACTGCTTTAGTGACTAACTGACTGCACAGGACTGACCGACTGACTGACTGACTGACTGCCTGACTGACTGAATGACTGACTGACTGAGACTAAATGACTGACTGCTTGACTGACTGGCTGAAGGACTAACTGACTGACTGAGTGACTGACTGACTGGACTGACTGACTGAGACTGAATGGCTGAGTGCTTGACTGATTGACTGTCAGACTGACTGACTGACTTCGCAAAAGGGAAAAAAAAAGAATTATAAAATTAGAAAAAAATATTTGCATTTAAGATTTTCTTTTCCGGCTGGGATTTGAACCCAGGGCGACACTCATGGAAGCCCAACGCTCTCGCCAATATACTATCGGATCTCTGTTGATCGGTGTCTTAATTATAATAAAAACAAAAAATGCACCTTAGTAATTATTGATCTAAAATCTTTGAAATCTAAAGGTCGAATGATTAAACTGACTCAGAATTTTCTTCCGTACATAAATAATCCATATTTGCAAAAGAAAGAAATTGAAAAAAAAAAGAATCTTCAAATTAGAAGAGAAATATATACATGGAAGATTTTCGTTCCGGCCGGGACTCGAACCCAGTACCACGCGCTTGGAACCCAACGGTCTAGCCATTAGGCTATCGGAGCTCTGTCGATGGAAGTCTTAAATATAATAAAAACAAAAAATGCACCTTGGTAATTATTGATTCAAACACTTTGAAATTTACAGGTCGAATAATTAAACTGACTCAGAATTTTTCTCCCTACATAAATAATCAATATTCGCAAAAGAGAAAAATTAAAAAAAAAAGAAGAAGAAATTTCAAAATAGAAACTAAAAGTATACATTGAAGATTTTCGTTCAGGCTGGGACTCGAACCCAGGGCCACTCGCTTGGAAGCCTAACACTCTAGCCATTAGTCTATGGGAGCTCTGTCGGTGGGAGTTTTAAATATAATAAAAACAAAAAATGCACCTTGGTAATTGTTTATTTAAACACTTTGAAATCTTCGTGTCGAAAAATTAAACTGACTCAGAATTTTCTTCCCTACATAAATAATCAATAATTGCAAAGGAAAGAAATTGAAAAAAAAAAGAATTTTCAAATTAGAAAAGAAATATATACATTGAAGATATTCGCTCCGGCTGGGACTCGAACCCAGGCCACTCGCTTGGAAGACCAGCGGTCTAGCCATTAGGCTATCGGAGTTCTGTCGAGCGGAGTCTTACTGCCTGACTGATACTGCCTGACTGACAGACTGACTCACTGACTGACTGATACTGACTGACTGACTCACTGACTGACCGAGACTGACTGACTAACTGCCTGACTGACTGAGACTGGACTGACTGACTGACTGACTGACTGACTGACTAACTGACTGACTGAGACTGACTGACTGACTGCTTGACTCTCTGACTGGCTATTTCACTGACTGACTGAATGGCTAAATGACTGACTGACACTGACTGACTGACTGCTTGACTACCTGACTGACTGCTTGACTGACTAACTGACTGGACAGGACTGACCGACTGACTGACTGACAGACTGACTGAATAAGGATGACTGACAGACTGACTGAATAAGGCTGACTGACTGACTGACTGACAGACTGACTGAATAAGGCTGACCGACTGACTGACTGCCTGACTGACTGACTGAATGACTGACTGACTGACTGACCGAGACTGACTGACTGACTGACTGAGACTGGACTGGACTGACTGACTGACTGACTGACTGAGACTGACTGACTGCTTTAGTGACTAACTGACTGCACAGGACTGACCGACTGACTGACTGACTGACTGCCTGACTGACTGAATGACTGACTGACTGAGACTAAATGACTGACTGCTTGACTGACTGGCTGAAGGACTAACTGACTGACTGAGTGACTGACTGACTGGACTGACTGACTGAGACTGAATGGCTGAGTGCTTGACTGATTGACTGTCAGACTGACTGACTGACTTCGCAAAAGGGAAAAAAAAAGAATTATAAAATTAGAAAAAAATATTTGCATTTAAGATTTTCTTTTCCGGCTGGGATTTGAACCCAGGGCGACACTCATGGAAGCCCAACGCTCTCGCCAATATACTATCGGATCTCTGTTGATCGGTGTCTTAATTATAATAAAAACAAAAAATGCACCTTAGTAATTATTGATCTAAAATCTTTGAAATCTAAAGGTCGAATGATTAAACTGACTCAGAATTTTCTTCCGTACATAAATAATCCATATTTGCAAAAGAAAGAAATTGAAAAAAAAAAGAATCTTCAAATTAGAAGAGAAATATATACATGGAAGATTTTCGTTCCGGCCGGGACTCGAACCCAGTACCACGCGCTTGGAACCCAACGGTCTAGCCATTAGGCTATCGGAGCTCTGTCGATGGAAGTCTTAAATATAATAAAAACAAAAAATGCACCTTGGTAATTATTGATTCAAACACTTTGAAATTTACAGGTCGAATAATTAAACTGACTCAGAATTTTTCTCCCTACATAAATAATCAATATTCGCAAAAGAGAAAAATTAAAAAAAAAAGAAGAAGAAATTTCAAAATAGAAACTAAAAGTATACATTGAAGATTTTCGTTCAGGCTGGGACTCGAACCCAGGGCCACTCGCTTGGAAGCCTAACACTCTAGCCATTAGTCTATGGGAGCTCTGTCGGTGGGAGTTTTAAATATAATAAAAACAAAAAATGCACCTTGGTAATTGTTTATTTAAACACTTTGAAATCTTCGTGTCGAAAAATTAAACTGACTCAGAATTTTCTTCCCTACATAAATAATCAATAATTGCAAAGGAAAGAAATTGAAAAAAAAAAGAATTTTCAAATTAGAAAAGAAATATATACATTGAAGATATTCGCTCCGGCTGGGACTCGAACCCAGGCCACTCGCTTGGAAGACCAGCGGTCTAGCCATTAGGCTATCGGAGTTCTGTCGAGCGGAGTCTTACTGCCTGACTGATACTGCCTGACTGACAGACTGACTCACTGACTGACTGATACTGACTGACTGACTCACTGACTGACCGAGACTGACTGACTAACTGCCTGACTGACTGAGACTGGACTGACTGACTGACTGACTGACTGACTGACTAACTGACTGACTGAGACTGACTGACTGACTGCTTGACTCTCTGACTGGCTATTTCACTGACTGACTGAATGGCTAAATGACTGACTGACACTGACTGACTGACTGCTTGACTACCTGACTGACTGCTTGACTGACTAACTGACTGGACAGGACTGACCGACTGACTGACTGACAGACTGACTGAATAAGGATGACTGACAGACTGACTGAATAAGGCTGACTGACTGACTGACTGACAGACTGACTGAATAAGGCTGACCGACTGACTGACTGCCTGACTGACTGACTGACTGACTGACTGACTGACCGAGACTGACTGACTGACTGACTGAGACTGGACTGGACTGACTGACTGACTGACTGACTGAGACTGACTGACTGCTTTAGTGACTAACTGACTGCACAGGACTGACCGACTGACTGACTGACTGACTGCCTGACTGACTGAATGACTGACTGACTGAGACTAAATGACTGACTGCTTGACTGACTGGCTGAAGGACTAACTGACTGACTGAGTGACTGACTGACTGGACTGACTGACTGAGACTGAATGGCTGAGTGCTTGACTGATTGACTGTCAGACTGACTGACTGACTTCGCAAAAGGGAAAAAAAAAGAATTATAAAATTAGAAAAAAATATTTGCATTTAAGATTTTCTTTTCCGGCTGGGATTTGAACCCAGGGCGACACTCATGGAAGCCCAACGCTCTCGCCAATATACTATCGGATCTCTGTTGATCGGTGTCTTAATTATAATAAAAACAAAAAATGCACCTTAGTAATTATTGATCTAAAATCTTTGAAATCTAAAGGTCGAATGATTAAACTGACTCAGAATTTTCTTCCGTACATAAATAATCCATATTTGCAAAAGAAAGAAATTGAAAAAAAAAAGAATCTTCAAATTAGAAGAGAAATATATACATGGAAGATTTTCGTTCCGGCCGGGACTCGAACCCAGTACCACGCGCTTGGAACCCAACGGTCTAGCCATTAGGCTATCGGAGCTCTGTCGATGGAAGTCTTAAATATAATAAAAACAAAAAATGCACCTTGGTAATTATTGATTCAAACACTTTGAAATTTACAGGTCGAATAATTAAACTGACTCAGAATTTTTCTCCCTACATAAATAATCAATATTCGCAAAAGAGAAAAATTAAAAAAAAAAGAAGAAGAAATTTCAAAATAGAAACTAAAAGTATACATTGAAGATTTTCGTTCAGGCTGGGACTCGAACCCAGGGCCACTCGCTTGGAAGCCTAACACTCTAGCCATTAGTCTATGGGAGCTCTGTCGGTGGGAGTTTTAAATATAATAAAAACAAAAAATGCACCTTGGTAATTGTTTATTTAAACACTTTGAAATCTTCGTGTCGAAAAATTAAACTGACTCAGAATTTTCTTCCCTACATAAATAATCAATAATTGCAAAGGAAAGAAATTGAAAAAAAAAAGAATTTTCAAATTAGAAAAGAAATATATACATTGAAGATATTCGCTCCGGCTGGGACTCGAACCCAGGCCACTCGCTTGGAAGACCAGCGGTCTAGCCATTAGGCTATCGGAGTTCTGTCGAGCGGAGTCTTACTGCCTGACTGATACTGCCTGACTGACAGACTGACTCACTGACTGACTGATACTGACTGACTGACTCACTGACTGACCGAGACTGACTGACTAACTGCCTGACTGACTGAGACTGGACTGACTGACTGACTGACTGACTGACTGACTAACTGACTGACTGAGACTGACTGACTGACTGCTTGACTCTCTGACTGGCTATTTCACTGACTGACTGAATGGCTAAATGACTGACTGACACTGACTGACTGACTGCTTGACTACCTGACTGACTGCTTGACTGACTAACTGACTGGACAGGACTGACCGACTGACTGACTGACAGACTGACTGAATAAGGATGACTGACAGACTGACTGAATAAGGCTGACTGACTGACTGACTGACAGACTGACTGAATAAGGCTGACCGACTGACTGACTGCCTGACTGACTGACTGAATGACTGACTGACTGACTGACCGAGACTGACTGACTGACTGACTGAGACTGGACTGGACTGACTGACTGACTGACTGACTGAGACTGACTGACTGCTTTAGTGACTAACTGACTGCACAGGACTGACCGACTGACTGACTGACTGACTGCCTGACTGACTGAATGACTGACTGACTGAGACTAAATGACTGACTGCTTGACTGACTGGCTGAAGGACTAACTGACTGACTGAGTGACTGACTGACTGGACTGACTGACTGAGACTGAATGGCTGAGTGCTTGACTGATTGACTGTCAGACTGACTGACTGACTTCGCAAAAGGGAAAAAAAAAGAATTATAAAATTAGAAAAAAATATTTGCATTTAAGATTTTCTTTTCCGGCTGGGATTTGAACCCAGGGCGACACTCATGGAAGCCCAACGCTCTCGCCAATATACTATCGGATCTCTGTTGATCGGTGTCTTAATTATAATAAAAACAAAAAATGCACCTTAGTAATTATTGATCTAAAATCTTTGAAATCTAAAGGTCGAATGATTAAACTGACTCAGAATTTTCTTCCGTACATAAATAATCCATATTTGCAAAAGAAAGAAATTGAAAAAAAAAAGAATCTTCAAATTAGAAGAGAAATATATACATGGAAGATTTTCGTTCCGGCCGGGACTCGAACCCAGTACCACGCGCTTGGAACCCAACGGTCTAGCCATTAGGCTATCGGAGCTCTGTCGATGGAAGTCTTAAATATAATAAAAACAAAAAATGCACCTTGGTAATTATTGATTCAAACACTTTGAAATTTACAGGTCGAATAATTAAACTGACTCAGAATTTTTCTCCCTACATAAATAATCAATATTCGCAAAAGAGAAAAATTAAAAAAAAAAGAAGAAGAAATTTCAAATTAGAAACTAAAAGTATACATTAAAGATTTTCGTTCAGGCTGGGACTCGAACCCAGGGCCACTCGCTTGGAAGCCTAACACTCTAGCCATTAGTCTATGGGAGCTCTGACGATGGGAGTTTTAAATATAATAAAAACAAAAAATTCACCTTGGTAATTGTTTATTTAAACACTTTGAAACCTTCGTGTCGAAAAATTAAACTGACTCAGAATTTTCTTCCCTACATAAATAATCAATAATTGCAAAGGAAAGAAATTGAAAAAAAAAAGAATTTTCAAATTAGAAAAGAAATATATACATTAAAGATATTCGCTCCGGCTGGGACTCGAACCCAGGCCACTCGCTTGGAAGACCAGCGGTCTAGCCATTAGGCTTTTGGAGTTCTGTCGTGCGGAGTCTTACTGCCTGACTGATACTGCCTGACTGACAGACTGACTCACTGACTGACTGACTCACTGACTGACCGAGACTGACTGACTAACTGCCTGACTGACTGAGACTGGACTGACTGACTGACTGACTGACTGACTGACTAACTGACTGACTGAGACTGACTGACTGACTGCTTGACTCTCTGACTGGCTATTTCACTGACTGACTGAATGACTAAATGACTGACTGACACTGACTGACTGACTGCTTGACTACCTGACTGACTGCTTGACTGACTAACTGACTGGACAGGACTGACCGACTGACTGACTGACAGACTGACTGAATAAGGCTGACTGACTGACTGACTGACAGACTGACTGAATAAGGCTGACCGACTGACTGACTGCCTGACTGACTGACTGACCGAGACTGACTGACTGACTGACTGAGACTGGACTGGACTGACTGACTGACTGACTGACTGACTGAGACTGGACTGGACTGACTGACTGACTGACTGACTGACTGAGACTGACTGACTGCTTTAGTGACTAACTGACTGCACAGGACTGACCGACTGACTGACTGACTGACTGCCTGACTGACTGACTGACTGAATGACTGACTGACTGAGACTAAATGACTGACTGCTTGACTGACTGGCTGAAGGACTAACTGACTGACTGAGTGACTGACTGACTGGACTGACTGACTGAGACTGAATGACTGAGCGCTTGACTGATTGACTGTCAGACTGACTGACTGACTTCGCAAAAGGGAAAAATAAAAAAAAAAAAGAATTATAAAATTAGAAAAAAATATTTGCATTTAAGATTTCCTTTCCGGCTGGGATTTGAACCCAGGGCGACACTCATGGAAGCCCAACGCTCTCGCCAATATACTATCGGATCTCTGTTGATCGGTGTCTTAATTATAATAAAAACAAAAAATGCACCTTAGTAATTATTGATCTAAAATCTTTGAA
Source organism: Uloborus diversus (assembly GCF_026930045.1). Classification (NCBI taxonomy): domain Eukaryota; kingdom Metazoa; phylum Arthropoda; class Arachnida; order Araneae; family Uloboridae; genus Uloborus; species Uloborus diversus. The sequence goes on from NW_026558809.1 coordinate 9,428, forward strand.
ATCTAAAGGTCGAATGATTAAACTGACTCAGAATTTTCTTCCGTACATAAATAATCCATATTTGCAAAAGAAAGAAATTGAAAAAAAAAGAATCTTCAAATTAGAAGAGAAATATATACATGGAAGATTTTCGTTTCGGCCGGGACTCGAACCCAGTACCACGCGCTTGGAACCCAACTTTCTAGCCATTAGGCTATCGGAGCTCTGTCGATGGAAGTCTTAAATATAATAAAAACAAAAAATGCACCTTGGTAATTATTGATTCAAACACTTTGAAATTTACAGGTCGAATAATTAAACTGACTCAGAATTTTTCTCCCTACATAAATAATCAATATTCGCAAAAGAGAAAAATTAAAAAAAAAAGAAGAAGAAATTTCAAGCTAAAAGTATACATTGAAGATTTTCGTTCAGGCTGGGACTCGAACCCAGGGCCACTCGCTTGGAAGCCTAACACTCTAGCCATTAGTCTATGGGAGCTCTGTCGGTGGGAGTTTTAAATATAATAAAAACAAAAAATGCACCTTGGTAATTGTTTATTTAAACACTTTGAAATCTTCGTGTCGAAAAATTAAACTGACTCAGAATTTTCTTCCCTACATAAATAATCAATAATTGCAAAGGAAAGAAATTGAAAAAAAAAAGAATTTTCAAATTAGAAAAGTAATATATACATTGAAGATTTTCGCTCCGGCTGGGACTCGAACCCAGGCCACTCGCTTGGAAGACCAGCGGTCTAGCCATTAGGCTATCGGAGTACTGTCGAGCGGAGTCTTACTGCCTGACTGATACTGCCTGACTGACAGACTGACTCACTGACTGACTGATACTGACTGACTGACTCACTGACTGACCGAGACTGACTGACTAACTGCCTGACTGACTGAGACTGGACTGACTGACTGACTGACTGACTGACTGACTAACTGACTGACTGAGACTGACTGACTGACTGCTTGACTCTCTGACTGGCTATTTCACTGACTGACTGAATGACTAAATGACTGACTGACACTGACTGACTGACTGCTTGACTACCTGACTGACTGCTTGACTGACTAACTGACTGGACAGGACTGACCGACTGACTGACTGACAGTTTGACTGAATAAGGATGACTGACAGACTGACTGAATAAGGCTGACTGACTGACTGACTGACAGACTGACTGAATAAGGCTGACCGATTGACTGACTGCCTGACTGACTGACTGAATGAATGACTGACTGACTGACTGACCGAGACGACTGACTGACTGACTGAGACTGGACTGGACTGACTGACTGACTGACTGACTGAGACTGACTGACTGAGACTGACTGACTGCTTTAGTGACTAACTGACTGCACAGGACTGACCGACTGACTGACTGCCTGACTGACTGACTGACTGAATGACTGACTGACTGAGACTAAATGACTGACTGCTTGACTGACTGGCTGAAGGACTAACTGACTGACTGAGTGACTAACTGACTGGACTGACTGACTGAGACTGAATGACTGAGTGCTTGACTGATTGACTGTCAGACTGACTGACTGACTTCGCAAAAGTAAAAATAAAAAAAAAAAAGAATTATAAAATTAGAAAAAAATATTTGCATTTAAGATTTCCTTTCCGGCTGGGATTTGAACCCAGGGCGACACTCATGGAAGCCCAACGCTCTCGCCAATATACTATCGGATCTCTGTTGATCGGTGTCTTAATTATAATAAAAACAAAAAATGCACCTTAGTAATTATTGATCTAAAATCTTTGAAATCTAAAGGTCGAATGATTAAACTGACTCAGAATTTTCTTCCGTACATAAATAATCCATATTTGCAAAAGAAAGAAATTGAAAAAAAAAATCTTCAAATTAGAAGAGAAATATATACATGGAAGATTTTCGTTCCGGCCGGGACTCGAACCCAGTACCACGCGCTTGGAAGATCAGCGGTCTAGCCATTAGGCTATCGGAGTTCTGTCGAGCGGAGTCTTACTGCCTGACTGATACTGCCTGACTGACAGACTGACTCACTGACTGACTGATACTGACTGACTGACTCACTGATACTGACTGACTGACTCACTGACTGACCGAGACTGACTGACTAACTGCCTGACTGACTGAGACTGGACTGACTGACTGACTGACTGACTGACTGACTAACTGACTGACTGAGACTGACTGACTGACTGCTTGACTCTCTGACTGGCTATTTCACTGACTGACTGAATGACTAAATGACTGACTGACACTGACTGACTGACTGCTTGACTACCTGACTGACTGCTTGACTGACCAACTGACTGGACAGGACTGACCGACTGACTGACTGACAGACTGACTGAATAAGGATGACTGACAGACTGACTGAATAAGGCTGACTGACTGACTGACTGACAGACTGACTGAATAAGGCTGACCGACTGACTGACTGCCTGACTGACCGACTGACTGAATGACTGACTGACTAACTGACCGAGACTGACTGACTGACTGACTGAGACTGGACTGGACTGACTGACTGACTGACTGACTGAGACTGACTGACTGCTTTAGTGACTAACTGACTGCACAGGACTGACCGACTGACTGACTGACTGACTGCCTGACTGACTGACTGACTGACTGACTGAGACTAAATGACTGACTGCTTGACTGACTGGCTGAAGGACTAACTGACTGACTGAGTGACTGACTGACTGGACTGACTGACTGAGACTGAATGACTGAGTGCTTGACTGATTGACTGTCAGACTGACTGACTGACTTCGCAAAAGGGAAAAATAAAAAAAAAATAATTATAAAATTAGAAAAAAATATTTGCATTTAAGATTTCCTTTCCGGCTGGGATTTGAACCCAGGGCGACACTCATGGAAGCCCAACGCTCTCGCCAATATATACTATCGGTTCTCTGTTGATCGGTGTCTTAATTATAATAAAAACAAAAAATGCACCTTAGTAATTATTGATCTAAAATCTTTGAAATCTAAAGGTCGAATGATTAAACTGACTCAGAATTTTCTTCCGTACATAAATAATCCATATTTGCAAAAGAAAGAAATTGAAAAAAAAAAGAATCTTCAAATTAGAAGAGAAATATATACATGGAAGATTTTCGTTCCGGTCAGGACTCGAACCCAGTACCACGCGCTTGGAACCCAACGGTCTAGCCATTAGGCTATCGGAGCTCTGTCGATGGAAGTCTTAAATATAATAAAAACAAAAAATGCACCTTGGTAATTATTGATTCAAACACTTTGAAATTTACAGGTCGAATAATTAAACTGACTCAGAATTTTTCTCCCTACATAAATAATCAATATTCGCAAAAGAGAAAAATTAAAAAAAAAAGAAGAAGAAATTTCAAATTAGAAACTAAAAGTATACATTAAAGATTTTCGTTCAGGCTGGGACTCGAACCCAGGGCCACTCGCTTGGAAGCCTAACACTCTAGCCATTAGTCTATGGGAGCTCTGACGATGGGAGTTTTAAATATAATAAAAACAAAAAATTCACCTTGGTAATTGTTTATTTAAACACTTTGAAACCTTCGTGTCGAAAAATTAAACTGACTCAGAATTTTCTTCCCTACATAAATAATCAATAATTGCAAAGGAAAGAAATTGAAAAAAAAAAGAATTTTCAAATTAGAAAAGAAATATATACATTAAAGATATTCGCTCCGGCTGGGACTCGAACCCAGGCCACTCGCTTGGAAGACCAGCGGTCTAGCCATTAGGCTTTTGGAGTTCTGTCGTGCGGAGTCTTACTGCCTGACTGATACTGCCTGACTGACAGACTGACTCACTGACTGACTGATACTGACTGACTGACTCACTGACTGACCGAGACTGACTGACTAACTGCCTGACTGACTGAGACTGGACTGACTGACTGACTGACTGACTGACTGACTAACTGACTGACTGAGACTGACTGACTGACTGCTTGACTCTCTGACTGGCATTTCACTGACTGACTGAATGACTAAATGACTGACTGACACTGACTGACTGACTGCTTGACTACCTGACTGACTGCTTGACTGACTAACTGACTGGACAGGACTGACCGACTGACTGACTGACAGACTGACTGAATAAGGCTGACTGACTGACTGACTGACAGACTGACTGAATAAGGCTGACCGACTGACTGACTGCCTGACTGACTGACTGACCGAGACTGACTGACTGACTGACTGAGACTGGACTGGACTGACTGACTGACTGACTGACTGACTGAGACTGGACTGGACTGACTGACTGACTGACTGACTGACTGAGACTGACTGACTGCTTTAGTGACTAACTGACTGCACAGGACTGACCGACTGACTGACTGACTGACTGCCTGACTGACTGACTGACTGAATGACTGACTGACTGAGACTAAATGACTGACTGCTTGACTGACTGGCTGAAGGACTAACTGACTGACTGAGTGACTGACTGAGTGGACTGACTGACTGAGACTGAATGACTGAGTGCTTGACTGATTGACTGTCAGACTGACTGACTGACTTCGCAAAAGGGAAAAAAAAAAGAATTATAAAATTAGAAAAAAATATTTGCATTTAAGATTTCCTTTCCGGCTGGGATTTGAACCCAGGGCGACCCTCATGGAAGCCCAACGCTCTCGCCAATATACTATCGGATCTCTGTTGATCGGTGTCTTAATTATAATAAAAACAAAAAATGCACCTTAGTAATTATTGATCTAAAATCTTTGAAATCTAAAGGTCGAATGATTAAACTGACTCAGAATTTTCTTCCGTACATAAATAATCCATATTTGCAAAAGAAAGAAATTGAAAAAAAAAGAATCTTCAAATTAGAAGAGAAATATATACATGGAAGATTTTCGTTTCGGCCGGGACTCGAACCCAGTACCACGCGCTTGGAACCCAACTTTCTAGCCATTAGGCTATCGGAGCTCTGTCGATGGAAGTCTTAAATATAATAAAAACAAAAAATGCACCTTGGTAATTATTGATTCAAACACTTTGAAATTTACAGGTCGAATAATTAAACTGACTCAGAATTTTTCTCCCTACATAAATAATCAATATTCGCAAAAGAGAAAAATTAAAAAAAAAAAGAAGAAGAAATTTCAAGCTAAAAGTATACATTGAAGATTTTCGTTCAGGCTGGGACTCGAACCCAGGGCCACTCGCTTGGAAGCCTAACACTCTAGCCATTAGTCTATGGGAGCTCTGTCGGTGGGAGTTTTAAATATAATAAAAACAAAAAATGCACCTTGGTAATTGTTTATTTAAACACTTTGAAATCTTCGTGTCGAAAAATTAAACTGACTCAGAATTTTCTTCCCTACATAAATAATCAATAATTGCAAAGGAAAGAAATTGAAAAAAAAAAGAATTTTCAAATTAGAAAAGTAATATATACATTGAAGATTTTCGCTCCGGCTGGGACTCGAACCCAGGCCACTCGCTTGGAAGACCAGCGGTCTAGCCATTAGGCTATCGGAGTACTGTCGAGCGGAGTCTTACTGCCTGACTGATACTGCCTGACTGACAGACTGACTCACTGACTGACTGATACTGACTGACTGACTCACTGACTGACCGAGACTGACTGACTAACTGCCTGACTGACTGAGACTGGACTGACTGACTGACTGACTGACTGACTGACTAACTGACTGACTGAGACTGACTGACTGACTGCTTGACTCTCTGACTGGCTATTTCACTGACTGACTGAATGACTAAATGACTGACTGACACTGACTGACTGACTGCTTGACTACCTGACTGACTGCTTGACTGACTAACTGACTGGACAGGACTGACCGACTGACTGACTGACAGTTTGACTGAATAAGGATGACTGACAGACTGACTGAATAAGGCTGACTGACTGACTGACTGACAGACTGACTGAATAAGGCTGACCGATTGACTGACTGCCTGACTGACTGACTGAATGAATGACTGACTGACTGACTGACCGAGACGACTGACTGACTGACTGAGACTGGACTGGACTGACTGACTGACTGACTGACTGAGACTGACTGACTGAGACTGACTGACTGCTTTAGTGACTAACTGACTGCACAGGACTGACCGACTGACTGACTGCCTGACTGACTGACTGACTGAATGACTGACTGACTGAGACTAAATGACTGACTGCTTGACTGACTGGCTGAAGGACTAACTGACTGACTGAGTGACTAACTGACTGGACTGACTGACTGAGACTGAATGACTGAGTGCTTGACTGATTGACTGTCAGACTGACTGACTGACTTCGCAAAAGTAAAAATAAAAAAAAAAAGAATTATAAAATTAGAAAAAAATATTTGCATTTAAGATTTCCTTTCCGGCTGGGATTTGAACCCAGGGCGACACTCATGGAAGCCCAACGCTCTCGCCAATATACTATCGGATCTCTGTTGATCGGTGTCTTAATTATAATAAAAACAAAAAATGCACCTTAGTAATTATTGATCTAAAATCTTTGAAATCTAAAGGTCGAATGATTAAACTGACTCAGAATTTTCTTCCGTACATAAATAATCCATATTTGCAAAAGAAAGAAATTGAAAAAAAAAAATCTTCAAATTAGAAGAGATATATATACATGGAAGATTTTCGTTCCGGCCGGGACTCGAACCCAGTACCACGCGCTTGGAAGATCAGCGGTCTAGCCATTAGGCTATCGGAGTTCTGTCGAGCGGAGTCTTACTGCCTGACTGATACTGCCTGACTGACAGACTGACTCACTGACTGACTGATACTGACTGACTGACTCACTGATACTGACTGACTGACTCACTGACTGACCGAGACTGACTGACTAACTGCCTGACTGACTGAGACTGGACTGACTGACTGACTGACTGACTGACTGACTAACTGACTGACTGAGACTGACTGACTGACTGCTTGACTCTCTGACTGGCTATTTCACTGACTGACTGAATGACTAAATGACTGACTGACACTGACTGACTGACTGCTTGACTACCTGACTGACTGCTTGACTGACTAACTGACTGGACAGGACTGACCGACTGACTGACTGACAGACTGACTGAATAAGGATGACTGACAGACTGACTGAATAAGGCTGACTGACTGACTGACTGACAGACTGACTGAATAAGGCTGACCGACTGACTGACTGCCTGACTGACTGACTGACTGAATGACTGACTGACTAACTGACCGAGACTGACTGACTGACTGACTGAGACTGGACTGGACTGACTGACTGACTGACTGACTGAGACTGACTGACTGCTTTAGTGACTAACTGACTGCACAGGACTGACCGACTGACTGACTGACTGACTGCCTGACTGACTGACCGACTGACTGACTGAGACTAAATGACTGACTGCTTGACTGACTGGCTGAAGGACTAACTGACTGACTGAGTGACTGACTGACTGGACTGACTGACTGAGACTGAATGACTGAGTGCTTGACTGATTGACTGTCAGACTGACTGACTGACTTCGCAAAAGGGAAAAATAAAAAAAAAAATAATTATAAAATTAGAAAAAAATATTTGCATTTAAGATTTCCTTTCCGGCTGGGATTTGAACCCAGGGCGACACTCATGGAAGCCCAACGCTCTCGCCAATATATACTATCGGTTCTCTGTTGATCGGTGTCTTAATTATAATAAAAACAAAAAATGCACCTTAGTAATTATTGATCTAAAATCTTTGAAATCTAAAGGTCGAATGATTAAACTGAATCAGAATTTTCTTCCGTACATAAATAATCCATATTTGCAAAAGAAAGAAATTGAAAAAAAAAAGAATCTTCAAATTAGAAGAGAAATATATACATGGAAGATTTTCGTTCCGGTCAGGACTCGAACCCAGTACCACGCGCTTGGAACCCAACGGTCTAGCCATTAGGCTATCGGAGCTCTGTCGATGGAAGTCTTAAATATAATAAAAACAAAAAATGCACCTTGGTAATTATTGATTCAAACACTTTGAAATTTACAGGTCGAATAATTAAACTGACTCAGAATTTTTCTCCCTACATAAATAATCAATATTCACAAAAGAGAAAAATTAAAAAAAAAAGAAGAAGAAATTTCAAATTAGAAACTAAAAGTATACATTGAAGATTTTCGTTCAGGCTGGGACTCGAACCCAGGGCCACTCGCTTGGAAGCCTAACACTCTAGCCATTAGTCTATGGGAGCTCTGTCGGTGGGAGTTTTAAATATAATAAAAACAAAAAATTCACCTTGGTAATGGTTTATTTAAACACTTTGAAACCTTCGTGTCGAAAAATTAAACTGACTCAGAATTTTCTTCCCTACATAAATAATCAATAATTGCAAAGGAAAGAAATTGAAAAAAAAAAGAATTTTCAAATTAGAAAAGAAATATATACATTAAAGATATTCGCTCCGGCTGGGACTCGAACCCAGGCCACTCGCTTGGAAGACCAGCGGTCTAGCCATTAGGCTTTTGGAGTTCTGTCGAGCGGAGTCTTACTGCCTGACTGATACTGCCTGACTGACAGACTGACTCACTGACTGACTGATACTGACTGACTGACTCACTGACTGACCGAGACTGACTGACTAACTGCCTGACTGACTGAGACTGGACTGACTGACTGACTGACTGACTGACTGACTAACTGACTGACTGAGACTGACTGACTGACTGCTTGACTCTCTGACTGGCTATTTCACTGACTGACTGAATGACTAAATGACTGACTGACACTGACTGACTGACTGCTTGACTACCTGACTGACTGCTTGACTGACTAACTGACTGGACAGGACTGACCGACTGACTGACTGACAGACTGCCTGAATAAGGCTGACTGACTGACTGACTGACAGACTGACTGAATAAGGCTGACCGACTGACTGACTGCCTGACTGACTGACTGACCGAGACTGACTGACTGACTGACTGAGACTGGACTGGACTGACTGACTGACTGACTGACTGACTGAGACTGACTGACTGCTTTAGTGACTAACTGACTGCACAGGACTGACCGACTGACTGACTGACTGACTGCCTGACTGACTGACTGACTGAATGACTGACTGACTGAGACTAAATGACTGACTGCTTGACTGACTGGCTGAAGGACTAACTGACTGACTGAGTGACTGACTGACTGGACTGACTGACTGAGACTGAATGACTGAGTGCTTGACTGATTGACTGTCAGACTGACTGACTGACTTCGCAAAAGGGAAAAATAAAAAGAAAAGAATTATAAAATTAGAAAAAAATATTTGCATTTAAGATTTCCTTTCCGGCTGGGAATTGAACCCAGGGCGACACTCATGGTAGCCCAACGCTCTCGCCAATATACTTTCGGATCTCTGTTGATCGGTGTCTTAATTATAATAAAAACAAAAAATGCACCTTAGTAATTATTGATCTAAAATCTTTGAAATCTAAAGGTCGAATGATTAAACTGACTCAGAATTTTCTTCCGTACATAAATAATCCATATTTGCAAAAGAAAGAAATTGAAAAAAAAAAGAATCTTCAAATTAGAAGAGAAATATATACATGGAAGATTTTTGTTTCGGCCGGGACTCGAACCCAGTACCACGCGCTTGGAACCCAACTTTCTAGCCATTAGGCTATCGGAGCTCTGTCGATGGAAGTCTTAAATATAATAAAAACAAAAAATGCACCTTGGTAATTATTGATTACCAAGGTGCACTTTGAAATTTACAGGTCGAATAATTAAACTGACTCAGAATTTTTCTCCCTACATAAATAATCAATATTCGCAAAAGAGAAAAATTAAAAAAAAAAAAGAAGAAGAAATTTCAAATTAGAAACTAAAAGTATACATTGAAGATTTTCGTTCAGGCTGGGACTCGAACCCAGGGCCACTCGCATGGAAGCCTAACACTCTAGCCATTAGTCTATGGGTGCTCTGTCGGTGGGAGTTTTAAATAAAATAAAAACAAAAAATGCACCTTGGTAATTGTTTATTTAAACACTTTGAAATCTTCGTGTCGAAAAATTAAACTGACTCAGAATTTTCTTCCCTACATAAATAATCAATAATTGCAAAGGAAAGAAATTGAAAAAAAAAAAAAGAATTTTCAAATCAGAAAAGAAATATATACATTGAAGATATTCGCTCCGACTGGGACTCGAACCCAGGCCACTCGCTTGGAAGACCAGCGGTCTAGCCATTAGGCTATCGGAGTACTGTCGAGCGGAGGCTTACTGCCTGACTGATACTGCCTGACTGACAGACTGACTCACTGACTGACTGATACTGACTGACTGACTCACTGACTGACCGAAACTGACTGACTAACTGCCTGACTGACTGAGACTGGACTGACTGACTGACTGACTAACTGACTGACTGAGACTGACTGACTGACTGCTTGACTCTCTGACTGGCTATTTCACTGACTGACTGAATGACTAAATGACTGAGTGACACTGACTGACTGACTGCTTGACTACCTGACTGACTGCTTGACTGACTAACTGACTGGACAGGACTGACCGACTGACTGACTGACAGACTGACTGAATAAGGATGACTGACAGACTGACTGAATAAGGCTGACTGACTGACTGACTGACAGACTGACTGAATAAGGCTGACCGATTGACTGACTGCCTGACTGACTGACTGACTGAATGACTGACTGACTGACTGACCGAGACGACTGACTGACTGACTGAGACTGGACTGGACTGACTGACTGACTGACTGAGACTGACTGACTGACTGCTTGACTCTCTGACTGGCTATTTCACTGACTGACTGAATGACTAAATGACTGACTGACACTGACTGACTGACTGCTTGACTACCTGACTGACTGCTTGACTGACTAACTGACTGGACAGGACTGACCGACTGACTAAATGACAGACTGACTGAATAAGGATGAGTGACAGACTGACTGAATAAGGCTGACTGACTGACTGACTGACAGACTGACAGAATAAGGCTGACCGACTGACTGACTGCCTGACTGACTGACTGACTGACTGAGACTGGACTGGACTGACTGACTGACTGACTGACTGAGACTGACTGACTGCTTTAGTGACTAACTGACTGCACAGGACTGACCGACTGACTGACTGACTGACTGCCTGACTGACTGACTGACTGCCTGACTGACTGACTGACTGAATGACTGACTGACTGAGACTAAATGACTGACTGCTTGACTGACTGGCTGAAGGACTAACTGACTGACTGAGTGACTGACTGACTGGACTGACTGACTGAGACTGAATGACTGAGTGCTTGACTGATTGACTGTCAGACTGACTGACTGACTTCGCGAAAGGGAAAAATAAAAAAAAAAAGATTTATAAAATTAGAAAAAAATATTTGCATTTAAGATTTCCTTTCCGGCTGGGATTTGAACCCAGGGCGACACTCATGGAAGCCCAACGCTCTCGCCAATATACTATCGGATCTCTGTTTATCGGTGTCTTAATTATAATAAAAACAAAAAATGCACCTTAGTAATTATTGATCTAAAATTTTTGAAATCTAAAGGTCGAATGATTAAACTGACTCAGAATTTTCTTCCGTACATAAATAATCCATATTTGCAAAAGAAAGAAATTGAAAAAAAAAAAGAATCTTCAAATTAGAAGAGAAATTTATACATGGAAGATTTTCGTTCCGGCCGGGACTCGAACCCAGTACCACGCGCTTGGAACCCAACGGTCTAGCAATTAGGCTATCGGAGCTCTGTCGATGGAAGTCTTAAATATAATAAAAACAAAAAATGCACCTTGGTAATTATTGATTCAAACACTTTGAAATTTACAGGTCGAATAATTAAACTGACTCAGAATTTTTCTCCCTACATAAATAATCAATATTCGCAAAACAGAAAAATTAAAAAAAAAAGAAGAAGAAATTTCAAATTAGAAACTAAAAGTATACATTGAAGCTTTTCGTTCAGGCTGGGACTCGAACCCAGGGCCACTCGCTTGGAAGCCTAACACTCTAGCCATTAGTCTATGGGAGCTCTGTCGGTGGGAGTTTTAAATATAATAAAAACAAAAAATGCACCTTGGTAATTGTTTATTTAAACACTTTGAAATCTTCGTGTCGAAAAATTAAACTGACTCAGAATTTTCTTCCCTACATAAATAATCAATAATTGCAAAGGAAAGAAATTGAAAAAAAAAAAGAATTTTCAAATCAGAAAAGAAATATATACATTGAAGATATTCGCTCCGGCTGGGACTCGAACCCAGGCCACTCGCTTGGAAGACCAGCGGTCTAGCCATTAGGCTATCGGAGTTCTGTCGAGCGGAGTCTTACTGCCTGACTGATACTGCCTGACTGACAGACTGACTCACTGACTGACTGATACTGACTGACTGACTCACTGACTGACCGAGACTGACTGACTAACTGTTTGACTGACTGAGACTGGATTGACTGACTGACTGACTGACTAACTGACTGACTGAGACTGACTGACTGACTGCTTGACTCTCTGACTGGCTATTTCACTGACTGACTGAATGACTAAATGACTGACTGACACTGACTGACTGACTGCTTGACTACCTGACTGACTGCTTGACTGACTAACTGACTGGACAGGACTGACCGACTGACTGACAGACTGACTGAATAAGGCTGACTGACTGACTGACTGACAGACTGACTGAATAAGGCTGACCGACTGACTGACTGCCTGACTGACTGACTGACTGAATGACTGACTGACTGACTGACCGAGACTGACTGACTGACTGAGACTGGACTGGACTGACTGACTGACTGACTGACTGAGACTGACTGACTGCTTTAGTGACTAACTGACTGCACAGGACTGACCGACTGACTGACTGACTGACTGCCTGACTGACTGACTGACTGAATGACTGACTGACTGAGACTAAATGACTGACTGCTTGACTGACTGGCTGAAGGACTAACTGACTGACTGAGTGACTGACTGACTGGACTGACTGACTGAGACTGAATGACTGAGTGCTTGACTGATTGACTGTCAGACTGACTGACTGACTTCGCAAAAGGGAAAAATAAAAAAAAAAAGAATTATAAAATTAGAAAAAAATATTTGCATTTAAGATTTCCTTTCCGGCTGGGATTTGAACCCAGGGCGACACTCATGGAAGCCCAACGCTCTCGCCAATATACTATCGGATCTCTGTTGATCGGTGTCTTAATTATAATAAAAACAAAAAATGCACCTCAGTAATTATTGATCTAAAATCTTTGAAATCTAAAGGTCGAATGATTAAACTGACTCAGAATTTTCTTCCGTACATAAATAATCCATATTTGCAAAAGAAAGAAATTGAAAAAAAAAAGAATCTTCAAATTAGAAGAGAAATATATACAGGGAAGATTTTCGTTCCGGCCGGGACTCGAACCCAGTACCACGCGCTTGGAACCCAACGGTCTTGCCATTAGGCTATCGGAGCTCTGTCGATGGAAGTCTTAAATATAATAAAAACAAAAAATGCACCTTGGTAATTATTGATTCAAACACTTTGAAATTTACAGGTCGAATAATTAAACTGACCCTGAATTTTTCTCCCTACATAAATAATCAATATTCGCAAAAGAGAAAAATTAAAAAAAAAAGAAGAAGAAATTTCAAATTAGAAACTAAAAGTATACATTGAAGATATTCGTTCAGGCTGGGACTCGAACCCAGGGCCACTCGCTTGGAAGCCTAACACTCTAGCCATTAGTCTATGGGAGCTCTGTCGGTTGGAGTTTTAAATATAATAAAAACAAAAAATGCACCTTGGTAATTGTTTATTTAAACACTTTGAAATCTTCGTGTCGAAAAATTAAACTGACTCAGAAATTTCTTCCCTACATAAATAATCAGTAATTGCAAAGGAAAGAAATTGAAAAAAAAAAGAATTTTCAAATTAGAAAAGAAATACATACATTGAAGATATTCGCTCCGGCTGGGACTCGAACCCAGGCCACTCGCTTGGAAGACCAGCGGTCTAGCCATTAGGCTATGGAGTTCTGTCGAGCGGAGTCTTACTGCCTGACTGATACTGCCTGACTGACAGACTGACTTACTGACTGACTGATACTGACTGACTGACTCACTGACTGACCGAGACTGACTGACTAACTGCCTGACTGACTGAGACTGGACTGACTGACTGACTGACTGACTAACTGACTGACTGAGACTGACTGACTGACTGCTTGACTCTCTGACTGGCTATTTCACTGACTGACTGAATGACTAAATGACTGACTGACACTGACTGACTGACTGCTTGACTACCTGACTGACTGCTTGACTGACTAACTGACTGGACAGGACTGACCGACTGACTGACTGACAGACAGACTGAATAAGGATGACTGACAGACCGACTGAATAAAGCTGACTGACTGACTGACTGACAGACTGACTGAATAAGGCTGACCGACTGACTGACTGCCTGACTGACTGACTGACTGAATGACTGACTGACTGACCGAGACTGACTGACTGACTGAGACTGGACTGGACTGACTGACTGACTGACTGACTGAGACTGACTGACTGCTTTAGTGACTAACTGACTGCACAGGACTGACCGACTGACTGACTGACTGACTGCCTGACTGACTGACTGACTGAATGACTGACTGACTGAGACTAAATGACTGACTGCTTGACTGACTGGCTGAAGGACTAACTGACTGACTGAGTGACTGACTGACTGGACTGACTGACTGAGACTGAATGACTGAGTGCTTGACTGATTGACTGTCAGACTGACTGACTGACTTCGCAAAAGGGAAAAATAAAAAAAAAAGAATTATAAAATTAGAAAAAAATTTTTGCATTTAAGATTTCCTTTCCGGTCGGGACTCGAACCCAGTACCACGCGCTAGGAACCCAACGGTCTAGCCATTAGGCTATCGGAGCTCTGTCGATGGAAGTCTTAAATATAATAAAAACAAAAAATGCACCTTGGTAATTATTGATTCAAACACTTTGAAATTTACAGGTCGAATAATTAAACTGACTCAGAATTTTTCTCCCTACATAAATAATCAATATTCGCAAAAGAGAAAAATTAAAAAAAAAAGATGAAGAAATTTCAAATTAGAAACTAAAAGTATACATTGAAGATTTTCGTTCAGGCTGGGACTCGAACCCAGGGCCACTCGCTTGGAAGCCTAACACTCTAGCCATTAGTCTATGGGAGCTCTGTCGGTGGGAGTTTTAAATATAATAAAAACAAAAAATGCACCTTGGTAATTGTTTATTTAAACACTTTGAAATCTTCGTGTCGAAAAATTAAACTGACTCAGAATTTTCTTCCCTACATAAATAATCAATAATTGCAAAGGAAAGAAATTGAAAAAAAAAAGAATTTTCAAATTAGAAAAGAAATATATACATTGAAGATATTCGCTCCGGCTGGGACTCGAACCCAGGCCACTCGCTTGGAAGACCAGCGGTCTAGCCATTAGGCTATCGGAGTTCTGTCGAGCGGAGTCTTACTGCCTGACTGATACTGCCTGACTGACAGACTGACTCACTGACTGACTGATATTGACTGACTGACTCACTGACTGACCGAGACTGACTGACTAACTGCCTGACTGACTGAGACTGGACTGACTGACTAACTGACTGACTGAGACTGACTGACTGACTGCTTGACTCTCTGACTGGCTATTTCACTGACTGACTGAATGACTAAATGACTGACTGACACTGACTGACTGACTGCTTGACTACCTGACTGACTGCTTGACTGACTAACTGACTGGACAGGACTGACCGACTGACTGACTGACAGACTGACTGAATAAGGATGACTGACAGACTGACTGAATAAGGCTGACTGACTGACTGACTGACAGACTGACTGAATAAGGCTGACCGACTGACTGACTGCCTGACTGACTGACTGACTGAATGACTGTCTGACTGACTGACCGAGACTGACTGACTGACTGACTGAGACTGGACTGGACTGACTGACTGACTGACTGACTGAGACTGACTGACTGCTTTAGTGACTAACTGACTGCACAGGACTGACCGACTGACTGACTGACTGACTGCCTGACTGACTGACTGACTGAATGACTGACTGACTGAGACTAAATGACTGACTGCTTGACTGACTGGCTGAAGGACTAACTGACTGACTGAGTGACTGACTGAGACTGAATGACTGAGTGCTTGACTGATTGACATTCAGACTGACTGACTGACTTCGCAAAAGGGAAAAATAAAAAAAAAAGAATTATAAAATTAGAAAAAAATATTTGCATTTAAGATTTCCTTTCCGGCTGGGATTTGAACCCAGGGCGACACTCATGGAAGCCCAACGCTCTCGCCAATATACTATCGGATCTCTGTTGATCGGTGTCTTAATTATAATAAAAACAAAAAATGCACTTTAGTAATTATTGATCTAAAATCTTTGAAATCTAAAGGTCGAATGATTAAACTGACTCAGAATTTTCTTCCGTACATAAATAATCCATATTTGCAAAAGAAAGAAATTGAAAAAAAAAAGAATCTTCAAATTAGAAGAGAAATATATACATCGAAGATTTTCGTTCCGGCCGGGACTCGAACCCAGTACCACGCGCTTGGAACCCAACGGTCTAGCCATCAGGCTATCGGAGCTCTGTCGATGGAAGTCTTAAATATAATAAAAACAAAAAATGCACCTTGGTAATTATTGATTCAAACACTTTGAAATTTACAGGTCGAATAATTAAACTGACTCAGAATTTTTCTCCCTACATAAATAATCAATATTCGCAAAAGAGAAAAATTAAAAAAAAAAGAAGAAGAAATTTCAAATTAGAAACTAAAAGTATACATTGAAGATTTTCGTTCAGGCTGGGACTCGAACCCAGGGCCACTCGCTTGGAAGCCTAACACTCTAGCCATTAGTCTATGGGAGCTCTGTCGGTGGGAGTTTTAAATATAATAAAAACAAAAAATGCACCTTGGTAATTGTTTATTTAAACACTTTGAAATCTTCGTGTCGAAAAATTAAACTGACTCAGAATTTTCTTCCCTACATAAATAATCAATAATTGCAAAGGAAAGAAATTGAAAAAAAAAAGAATTTTCAAATAAGAAAAGAAATATATACATTGAAGATATTCGCTCCGGCTGGGACTCGAACCCAGGCCACTCGCTTGGAAGACCAGCTGTCTAGCCATTAGGCTATCGGAGTTCTGTCGAGCGGAGTCTTACTGCCTGACTGATACTGCCTGACTGACAGACTGATACTGACTGACTGACTCACTTACTGACCGAGACTGACTGACTAACTGCCTGACTGACTGAGACTGGACTGACTGACTGACTGACTGACTGACTAACTGACTGACTGAGACTGACTGACTGACTGCTTGACTCTCTGACTGGCTATTTCACTGACTGACTGAATGACTAAATGACTGACTGACACTGACTGACTGACTGCTTGACTACGTGACTGACTACTTGACTGACTAACTGACTGGACAGGACTGACCGACTGACTGACTGACAGACTGACTGAATAAGGATGACTGACAGACTGACTGAATAAGGCTGACTGACTGACTGACTGACAGACTGACTGAATAAGGCTGACCGACTGACTGACTGCCTGACTGACTGACTGACTGAATGACTGACTGACTGACTGACCGAGACTGACTGACTGACTGACTGAGACTGGACTGGACTGACTGACTGACTGACTGACTGAGACTGACTGACTGCTTTAGTGACTAACTGACTGCACAGGACTGACCGACTGACTGACTGACTGACTGCCTGACTGACTGACTGACTGAATGACTGACTGACTGAGACTAAATGACTGACTGCTTGACTGACTGGCTGAAGGACTAACTGACTGACTGAGTGACTGACTGACTGGACTGACTGACTGAGACTGAATGACTGAGTGCTTGACTGATTGACTGTCAGACTGACTGACTGACTTCGCAAAAGGGAAAAATAAAAAAAATAGAATTATAAAATTAGAAAAAAATATTTGCATTTAAGATTTCCTTTCCGGCTGGGATTTGAACCCAGTACCACGCGCTTGGAACCCAACGGTCTAGCCATTAGGCTATCGGAGCTCTTTCGATGGAAGTCTTAAATATAATAAAAACAAAAAATGCACCTTGGTAATTATTGATTCAAACACTTTGAAATTTACAGGTCGAATAATTAAACTGACTCAGAATTTTTCTCCCTACATAAATAATCAATATTCGCAAAAGAGAAAAATTAAAAAAAAAAGAAGAAGAAATTTCAAATTAGAAACTAAAAGTATACATTGAAGATTTTCGTTCAGGCTGGGACTCGAACCCAGGGCCACTCGCTTAGAAGCCTAACACTCTAGCCATTAGTCTATGGGAGCTCTGTCGGTGGGAGTTTTAAATATAATAAAAACAAAAAATGCACCTTGGTAATTGTTTATTTAAACACTTTGAAATCTTCGTGTCGAAAAATTAAACTGACTCAGAATTTTCTTCCCTACATAAATAATCAATAATTGCTAAGGAAAGAAATTGAAAAAAAAAAGAATTTTCAAATTAGAAAAGAAATATATACATTGAAGATATTCGCTCCGACTGGGACTCGAACCCAGGCCACTCGCTCGGAAGACCAGCGGTCTAGCCATTAGGCTATCGGAGTTCTGTCGAGACTGACTGACTGACTGCTTGACTCTCTGACTGGCTATTTCACTGACTGACTGAATGACTAAATGACTGACTGACTGCTTGACTACCTGACTGACTGCTTGACTACCTGACTGACTGCTTGACTGCATAACTGACTGGACAGGACTGACCGACTGACTGACTGACAGACTGACTGAATAAGGCTGACTGACTGACTGACTGACAGACTGACTGAATAAGGCTGACCGACTGACTGACTGCCTGCCTGACTGACTGACTGAATGACTGACTGACCGAGACTGACTGACTGACTGACTGAGACTGGACCGGACTGACTGACTGACTGACTGACTGAGACTGACTGACTGCTTTAGTGACTAACTGACTGCACAGGACTGACCGACTGACTGACTGACTGACTGCCTGACTGACTGACTGACTGAATGACTGACTGACTGAGACTAAATGACTGACTGCTTGACTGACTGGCTGAAGGACTAACTGACTGACTGAGTGACTGACTGACTGGACTGACTGACTGAGACTGAATGACTGAGTGCTTGACTGATTGACTGTCAGACTGACTGACTGACTTCGCAAAAGGGAAAAATAAAAAAAAAAGAATTATAAAATTAGAAAAAAATATTTGCATTTAAGATTTCCTTTCCGGCTGGGATTTGAACCCAGGGCGACACTCATGGAAGCCCAACGCTCTCGCCAATATACTATCGGATCTCTGTTGATCGGTGTCTTAATTATAATAAAAACAAAAAATGCACCTCAGTAATTATTGATCTAAAATCTTTGAAATCTAAAGGTCGAATGATTAAACTGACTCAGAATTTTCTTCCGTACATAAATAATCCATATTTGCAAAAGAAAGAAATTGAAAAAAAAAAGAATCTTCAAATTAGAAGAGAAATATATACAGGGAAGATTTTCGTTCCGGCCGGGACTCGAACCCAGTACCACGCGCTTGGAACCCAACGGTCTAGCCATTAGGCTATCGGAGCTCTGTCGATGGAAGTCTTAAATATAATAAAAACAAAAAATGCACCTTGGTAATTATTGATTCAAACACTTTGAAATTTACAGGTCGAATAATTAAACTGACTCAGAATTTTTCTCCCTACATAAATAATCAATATTCGCAAAAGAGAAAAATTAAAAAAAAAAGAAGAAGAAATTTCAAATTAGAAACTAAAAGTATACATTGAAGATTTTCGTTCAGGCTGGGACTCGAACCCAGGGCCACTCGCTTGGAAGCCTAACACTCTAGCCATTAGTCTATGGGAGCTCTGTCGGTTGGAGTTTTAAATATAATAAAAACAAAAAATGCACCTTGGTAATTGTTTATTTAAACACTTTGAAATCTTCGTGTCGAAAAATTAAACTGACTCAGAAATTTCTTCCCTACATAAATAATCAATAATTGCAAAGGAAAGAAATTGAAAAAAAAAAAGAATTTTCAAATTAGAAAAGAAATACATACATTGAAGATATTCGCTCCGGCTGGGACTCGAACCCAGGCCACTCGCTTGGAAGACCAGCGGTCTAGCCATTAGGCTATCGGAGTTCTGTCGAGCGGAGTCTTACTGCCTGACTGATACTGCCTGACTGACAGACTGACTTACTGACTGACTGATACTGACTGACTGACTCACTGACTGACCGAGACTGACTGCCTAACTGCCTGACTGACTGAGACTGGACTGACTGACTGACTGACTGACTAACTGACTGACTGAGACTGACTGACTGACTGCTTGACTCTCTGACTGGCTATTTCACTGACTGACTGAATGACTAAATGACTGACTGACACTGACTGACTGACTGCTTGACTACCTGACTGACTGCTTGACTGACTAACTGACTGGACAGGACTGACCGACTGACTGACTGACAGACAGACTGAATAAGGATGACTGACAGACCGACTGAATAAGGCTGACTGACTGACTGACTGACAGACTGACTGAATAAGGCTGACCGACTGACTGACTGCCTGACTGACTGACTGACTGAAAGACTGACTGACTGACCGAGACTGACTGACTGACTGAGACTGGACTGGACTGACTGACTGACTGACTGACTGAGACTGACTGACTGCTTTAGTGTCTAACTGACTGCACAGGACTGACCGACTGACTGACTGACTGACTGCCTGACTGACTGACTGAATGACTGACTGACTGAGACTAAATGACTGACTGCTTGACTGACTGGCTGAAGGACTAACTGACTGACTGAGTGACTGACTGACTGGACTGACTGACTGAGACTGAATGACTGAGTGCTTGACTGATTGACTGTCAGCCTGACTGACTGACTTCGCAAAAGGGAAAAATAAAAAAAAAAGAATTATAAAATTAGAAAAAAATATTTGCATTTAAGATTTCCTTTCCGGTCGGGACTCGAACCCAGTACCACGCGCTAGGAACCAAACGGTCTAGCCATTAGGCTATCGGAGCTCTGTCGATGGAAGTCTTAAATATAATAAAAACAAAAAATGCACCTTGGTAATTATTGATTCAAACACTTTGAAATTTAAAGGTCGAATAATTAAACTGACTCAGAATTTTTCTCCCTACATAAATAATCAATATTCGCAAAAGAGAAAAATTAAAAAAAAAGATGAAGAAATTTCAAATTAGAAACTAAAAGTATACATTGAAGATTTTCGTTCAGGCTGGGACTCGAACCCAGGGCCACTCGCTTGGAAGCCTAACACTCTAGCCATTAGTCTATGGGAGCTCTGTCGGTGGGAGTTTTAAATATAATAAAAACAAAAAATGCACCTTGGTAATTGTTTATTTAAACACTTTGAAATCTTCGTGTCGAAAAATTAAACTGACTCAGAATTTTCTTCCCTACATAAATAATCAATAATTGCAAAGGAAAGAAATTGAAAAAAAAAAGAATTTTCAAATTAGAAATGAAATATATACATTGAAGATATTCGCTCCGGCTGGGACTCGAACCCAGGCCACTCGCTTGGAAGACCAGCGGTCTAGCCATTAGGCTATCGGAGTTCTGTCGAGCGGAGTCTTACTGCCTGACTGATACTGCCTGACTGACAGACTGATACTGACTGACTGACTCACTGACTGACCGAGACTGACTGACTAACTGCCTGACTGACTGAGACTGGACTGACTGACTGACTGACTGACTGACTAACTGACTGACTGAGACTGACTGACTGACTGCTTGACTCTCTGACTGGCTATTTCACTGACTGACTGAATGACTAAATGACTGACTGACACTGACTGACTGACTGCTTGACTACCTGACTGACTGCTTGACTGACTAACTGACTGGACAGGACTGACCGACTGACTGACAGACTGACTGAATAAGGATGACTGACAGACTGACTGAATAAGGCTGACTGACTGACTGACTGACAGACTGACTGAATAAGGCTGACCGACTGACTGACTGCCTGACTGACTGACTGACTGAATGACTGACTGACTGACTGACCGAGACTGACTGACTGACTGAGACTGGACTGGACTGACTGACTGACTGACTGACTGAGACTGACTGACTGCTTTAGTGACTAACTGACTGCACAGGACTGACCGACTGACTGACTGACTGACTGCCTGACTGACTGACTGACTGAATGACTGACTGACTGAGACTAAATGACTGACTGCTTGACTGACTGGCTGAAGGACTAACTGACTGACTGAGTGACTGACTGACTGGACTGACTGACTGAGACTGAATGACTGAGTGCTTGACTGATTGACTGTCAGACTGACTGACTGACTTCGCAAAAGGGAAAAATAAAAAAAAAAGAATTATAAAATTAGAAAAAAATATTTGCATTTAAGATTTCCTTTCCGGCTGGGATTTGAACCCAGGGCGACACTCATGGAAGCCCAACGCTCTCGCCAATATACTATCGGATCTCTGTTGATCGGTGTCTTAATTATAATAAAAACAAAAAATGCACCTTAGTAATTATTGATCTAAAATTTTTGAAATCTAAAGGTCGAATGATTAAACTGACTCAGAATTTTCTTCCGTACATAAATAATCCATATTTGCAAAAGAAAGAAAT
This sequence comes from Uloborus diversus, assembly GCF_026930045.1. NCBI lineage: Eukaryota > Metazoa > Arthropoda > Arachnida > Araneae > Uloboridae > Uloborus > Uloborus diversus. The sequence goes on from NW_026558809.1 coordinate 32,153, forward strand.
TGAAAAAAAAAAGAATCTTCAAATTAGAAGAGAAATTTATACATGGAAGATTTTCGTTCCGGCCGGGACTCGAACCCAGTACCACGCGCTTGGAATCCAACGGTCTAGCCATTAGGCTATCGGAGCTCTTTCGATGGAAGTCTTAAATATAATAAAAACAAAAAATGCACCTTGGTAATTATTGATTCAAACACTTTGAAATTTACAGGTCGAATAATTAAACTGACTCAGAATTTTTCTCCCTACATAAATAATCAATATTCGCAAAAGAGAAAAATTAAAAAAAAAAGAAGAAGAAATTTCAAATTAGAAACTAAAAGTATACATTGAAGATTTTCGTTCAGGCTGGGACTCGAACCCAGGGCCACTCGCTTAGAAGCCTAACACTCTAGCCATTAGTCTATGGGAGCTCTGTCGGTGGGAGTTTTAAATATAATAAAAACAAAAAATGCACCTTGGTAATTGTTTATTTAAACACTTTGAAATCTTTGTGTCGAAAAATTAAACTGACTCAGAATTTTCTTCCCTACATAAATAATCAATAATTGCTAAGGAAAGAAATTGAAAAAAAAAAGAATTTTCAAATTAGAAAAGAAATATATACATTGAAGATATTCGCTCCGGCTGGGACTCGAACCCAGGCCACTCGCTCGGAAGACCAGCGGTCTAGCCATTAGGCTATCGGAGTTCTGTCGAGACTGACTGACTGACTGCTTGACTCTCTGACTGACTGCTTGACTGCATAACTGACTGGACAGGACTGACCGACTGACTGACTGACAGACTGACTGAATAAGGCTGACTGACTGACTGACTGACAGACTGACTGAATAAGGCTGACCGACTGACGGACTGCCTGCCTGACTGACTGACTGAATGACTGACTGACCGAGACTGACTGACTGAGACTGGACTGGACTGACTGACTGACTGACTGACTGAGACTGACTGACTGCTTTAGTGACTAACTGACTGCACAGGACTGACCGACTGACTGACTGACTGACTGCCTGACTGACTGACTGACTGAATGACTGACTGACTGAGACTAAATGACTGACTGCTTGACTGACTGGCTGAAGGACTAACTGACTGACTGAGTGACTGACTGACTGACTGAGACTGAATGACTGAGTGCTTGACTGATTGACTGTCAGACTGACTGACTGACTTCGCAAAAGGGAAAAATAAAAAAAAAAGAATTATAAAATTAGAAAAAAATATTTGCATTTAAGATTTCCTTTCCGGCTGGGATTTGAACCCAGGGCGACACTCATGGAAGCCCAACGCTCTCGCCAATATACTATCGGATCTCTGTTGATCGGTGTCTTAATTATAATAAAAACAAAAAATGCACCTCAGTAATTATTGATCTAAAATCTTTGAAATCTAAAGGTCGAATGATTAAACTGACTCAGAATTTTCTTCCGTACATAAATAATCCATATTTGCAAAAGAAAGAAATTGAAAAAAAAAAGAATCTTCAAATTAGAAGAGAAATATATACAGGGAAGATTTTCGTTCCGGCCGGGACTCAAACCCAGTACCACGCGCTTGGAACCCAACGGTCTAGCCATTAGGCTATCGGAGCTCTGTCGATGGAAGTCTTAAATATAATAAAAACAAAAAATGCACCTTGGTAATTATTGATTCAAACACTTTGAAATTTACAGGTCGAATAATTAAACTGACTCAGAATTTTTCTCCCTACATAAATAATCAATATTCGCAAAAGAGAAAAATTAAAAAAAAAAGAAGAAGAAATTTCAAATTAGAAACTAAAAGTATACATTGAAGATTTTCGTTCAGGCTGGGACTCGAACCCAGGGCCACTCGCTTGGAAGCCTAACACTCTAGCCATTAGTCTATGGGAGCTCTGTCGGTTGGAGTTTTAAATATAATAAAAACAAAAAATGCACCTTGGTAATTGTTTATTTAAACACTTTGAAATCTTCGTGTCGAAAAATTAAACTGACTCAGAAATTTCTTCCCTACATAAATAATCAGTAATTGCAAAGGAAAGAAATTGAAAAAAAAAAGAATTTTCAAATTAGAAAAGAAATACATACATTGAAGATATTCGCTCCGGCTGGGACTCGAACCCAGGCCACTCGCTTGGAAGACCAGCGGTCTAGCCATTAGGCTATCGGAGTTCTGTCGAGCGGAGTCTTACTGCCTGACTGATACTGCCTGACTGACAGACTGACTTACTGACTGACTGATACTGACTGACTGACTCACTGACTGACCGAGACTGACTGACTAACTGCCTGACTGACTGAGACTGGACTGACTGACTGACTGACTGACTAACTGACTGACTGAGACTGACTGACTGACTGCTTGACTCTCTGACTGGCTATTTCACTGACTGACTGAATGACTAAATGACTGACTGACACTGACTGACTGACTGCTTGACTACCTGACTGACTGCTTGACTGACTAACTGACTGGACAGGACTGACCGACTGACTGACTGACAGACAGACTGAATAAGGATGACTGACAGACCGACTGAATAAGGCTGACTGACTGACTGACTGACAGACTGACTGAATAAGGCTGACCGACTGACTGACTGCCTGACTGACTGACTGACTGAATGACTGACTGACTGACCGAGACTGACTGACTGACTGAGACTGGACTGGACTGACTGACTGACTGACTGACTGACTGAGACTGACTGACTGCTTTAGTGACTAACTGACTGCACAGGACTGACCGACTGACTGACTGACTGACTGCCTGACTGACTGACTGAATGACTGACTGACTGAGACTAAATGACTGACTGCTTGACTGACTGGCTGAAGGACTAACTGACTGACTGAGTGACTGACTGACTGGACTGACTGACTGAGACTGAATGACTGAGTGCTTGACTGATTGACTGTCAGACTGACTGACTGACTTCGCAAAAGGGAAAAATAAAAAAAAAAAGAATTATAAAATTAGAAAAAAATATTTGCATTTAAGATTTCCTTTCCGGTCGGGACTCGAACCCAGTACCACGCGCTAGGAACCCAACGGTCTAGCCATTAGGCTATCGGAGCTCTGTCGATGGAAGTCTTAAATATAATAAAAACAAAAAATGCACCTTGGTAATTATTGATTCAAACACTTTGAAATTTACAGGTCGAATAATTAAACTGACTCAGAATTTTTCTCCCTACATAAATACTCAATATTCGCAAAAGAGAAAAATTAAAAAAAAAAAGATGAAGAAATTTCAAATTAGAAACTAAAAGTATACATTGAAGATTTTCGTTCAGGCTGGGACTCGAACCCAGGGCCACTCGCTTGGAAGCCTAACACTCTAGCCATTAGTCTATGGGAGCTCTGTCGGTGGGAGTTTTAAATATAATAAAAACAAAAAATGCACCTTGGTAATTGTTTATTTAAACACTTTGAAATCTTCGTGTCGAAAAATTAAACTGACTCAGAATTTTCTTCCCTACATAAATAATCAATAATTGCAAAGGAAAGAAATTGAAAAAAAAAAGAATTTTCAAATTAGAAAAGAAATATATACATTGAAGATATTCGCTCCGGCTGGGACTCGAACCCAGGCCACTCGCTTGGAAGACCAGCGGTCTAGCCATTAGGCTATCGGAGTTCTGTCGAGCGGAGTCTTACTGCCTGACTGATACTGCCTGACTGACAGACTGACTCACTGACTGACTGATATTGACTGACTGACTCACTGACTGACCGAGACTGACTGACTAACTGCCTGACTGACTGAGACTGGACTGACTGACTAACTGACTGACTGAGACTGACTGACTGACTGCTTGACTCTCTGACTGGCTATTTCACTGACTGACTGAATGACTAAATGACTGACTGACACTGACTGACTGACTGCTTGACTACCTGACTGACTGCTTGACTGACTAACTGACTGGACAGGACTGACCGACTGACTGACTGACAGACTGACTGAATAAGGATGACTGACAGACTGACTGAATAAGGCTGACTGACTGACTGACTGACAGACTGACTGAATAAGGCTGACCGACTGACTGACTGCCTGACTGACTGACTGACTGAATGACTGTCTGACTGACTGACCGAGACTGACTGACTGACTGACTGAGACTGGACTGGACTGACTGACTGACTGACTGACTGAGACTGACTGACTGCTTTAGTGACTAACTGACTGCACAGGACTGACCGACTGACTGACTGACTGACTGCCTGACTGACTGACTGACTGAATGACTGACTGACTGAGACTAAATGACTGACTGCTTGACTGACTGGCTGAAGGACTAACTGACTGACTGAGTGACTGACTGACTGGACTGACTGACTGAGACTGAATGACTGAGTGCTTGACTGATTGACTGTCAGACTGACTGACTGACTTCGCAAAAGGGAAAAATAAAAAAAAAAGAATTATAAAATTAGAAAAAAATATTTGCATTTAAGATTTCCTTTCCGGCTGGGATTTGAACCCAGGGCGACACTCATGGAAGCCCAACGCTCTCGCCAATATACTATCGGATCTCTGTTGATCGGTGTCTTAATTATAATAAAAACAAAAAATGCACTTTAGTAATTATTGATCTAAAATCTTTGAAATCTAAAGGTCGAATGATTAAACTGACTCAGAATTTTCTTCCGTACATAAATAATCCATATTTGCAAAAGAAAGAAATTGAAAAAAAAAAGAATCTTCAAATTAGAAGAGAAATATATACATCGAAGATTTTCGTTCCGGCCGGGACTCGAACCCAGTACCACGCGCTTGGAACCCAACGGTCTAGCCATCAGGCTATCGGAGCTCTGTCGATGGAAGTCTTAAATATAATAAAAACAAAAAATGCACCTTGGTAATTATTGATTCAAACACTTTGAAATTTACAGGTCGAATAATTAAACTGACTCAGAATTTTTCTCCCTACATAAATAATCAATATTCGCAAAAGAGAAAAATTTAAAAAAAAAAGAAGAAGAAATTTCAAATTAGAAACTAAAAGTATACATTGAAGATTTTCGTTCAGGCTGGGACTCGAACCCAGGGCCGCTCGCTTGGAAGCCTAACACTCTAGCCATTAGTCTATGGGAGCTCTGTCGGTGGGAGTTTTAAATATAATAAAAACAAAAAATGCACCTTGGTAATTGTTTATTTAAACACTTTGAAATCTTAGTGTCGAAAAATTAAACTGACTCAGAATTTTCTTCCCTACATAAATAATCAATAATTGCAAAGGAAAGAAATTGAAAAAAAAAAAGAATTTTCAAATAAGAAAAGAAATATATACATTGAAGATATTCGCTCCGGCTGGGACTCGAACCCAGGCCACTCGCTTGGAAGACCAGCGGTCTAGCCATTAGGCTATCGGAGTTCTGTCGAGCGGAGTCTTACTGCCTGACTGATACTGCCTGACTGACAGACTGATACTGACTGACTGACTCACTGACTGACCGAGACTGACTGACTAACTGCCTGACTGACTGAGACTGGACTGACTGACTGAGACTGACTGACTGACTGCTTGACTCTCTGACTGGCTATTTCACTGACTGACTGAATGAATAAATGACTGACTGACACTGACTGACTGACTGCTTGACTACGTGACTGACTACTTGACTGACTAACTGACTGGACAGGACTGACCGACTGACTGACTGACAGACTGACTGAATAAGGATGACTGACAGACTGACTGAATAAGGCTGACTGACTGACTGACTGACAGACTGACTGAATAAGGCTGACCGACTGACTGACTGCCTGACTGACTGACTGACTGAATGACTGACTGACTGACTGACCGAGACTGACTGACTGACTGACTGAGACTGGACTGGACTGACTGACTGACTGACTGACTGAGACTGACTGACTGCTTTAGTGACTAACTGACTGCACAGGACTGACCGACTGACTGACTGACTGACTGCCTGACTGACTGAATGACTGACTGACTGAGACTAAATGACTGACTGCTTGACTGACTGGCTGAAGGACTAACTGACTGACTGAGTGACTGACTGACTGGACTGACTGACTGAGACTGAATGACTGAGTGCTTGACTGATTGACTGTCAGACTGACTGACTGACTTCGCAAAAGGGAAAAATAAAAAAAATAGAATTATAAAATTAGAAAAAAATATTTGCATTTAAGATTTCCTTTCCGGCTGGGATTTGAACCCAGTACCACGCGCTTGGAACCCAACGGTCTAGCCATTAGGCTATCGGAGCTCTTTCGATGGAAGTCTTAAATATAATAAAAACAAAAAATGCACCTTGGTAATTATTGATTCAAACACTTTGAAATTTACAGGTCGAATAATTAAACTGACTCAGAATTTTTCTCCCTACATAAATAATCAATATTCGCAAAAGAGAAAAATTAAAAAAAAAAGAAGAAGAAATTTCAAATTAGAAACTAAAAGTATACATTGAAGATTTTCGTTCAGGCTGGGACTCGAACCCAGGGCCACTCGCTTAGAAGCCTAACACTCTAGCCATTAGTCTATGGGAGCTCTGTCGGTGGGAGTTTTAAATATAATAAAAACAAAAAATGCACCTTGGTAATTGTTTATTTAAACACTTTGAAATCTTCGTGTCGAAAAATTAAACTGACTCAGAATTTTCTTCCCTACATAAATAATCAATAATTGCTAAGGAAAGAAATTGAAAAAAAAAAGAATTTTCAAATTAGAAAAGAAATATATACATTGAAGATATTCGCTCCGACTGGGACTCGAACCCAGGCCACTCGCTCGGAAGACCAGCGGTCTAGCCATTAGGCTATCGGAGTTCTGTCGAGACTGACTGACTGACTGCTTGACTCTCTGACTGGCTATTTCACTGACTGACTGAATGACTAAATGACTGACTGACTGCTTGACTACCTGACTGACTGCTTGACTACCTGACTGACTGCTTGACTGCATAACTGACTGGACAGGACTGACCGACTGACTGACTGACAGACTGACTGAATAAAGCTGACTGACTGACTGACTGACAGACTGACTGAATAAGGCTGACCGACTGACTGACTGCCTGCCTGACTGACTGACTGAATGACTGACTGACCGAGACTGACTGACTGACTGAGACTGGACTGGACTGACTGACTGACTGACTGACTGAGACTGACTGACTGCTTTAGTGACTAACTGACTGCACAGGACTGACCGACTGACTGACTGACTGACTGCCTGACTGACTGACTGACTGAATGACTGACTGACTGAGACTAAATGACTGACTGCTTGACTGACTGGCTGAAGGACTAACTGACTGACTGAGTGACTGACTGACTGGACTGACTGACTGAGACTGAATGACTGAGTGCTTGACTGATTGACTGTCAGACTGACTGACTGACTTCGCAAAAGGGAAAAATAAAAAAAAAAGAATTATAAAATTAGAAAAAAATATTTGCATTTAAGATTTCCTTTCCGGCTGGGATTTGAACCCAGGGCGACACTCATGGAAGCCCAACGCTCTCGCCAATATACTATCGGATCTCTGTTGATCGGTGTCTTAATTATAATAAAAACAAAAAATGCACCTCAGTAATTATTGATCTAAAATCTTTGAAATCTAAAGGTCGAATGATTAAACTGACTCAGAATTTTCTTCCGTACATAAATAATCCATATTTGCAAAAGAAAGAAATTGAAAAAAAAAAGAATCTTCAAATTAGAAGAGAAATATATACAGGAAAGATTTTCGTTCCGGCCGGGACTCGAACCCAGTACCACGCGCTTGGAACCCAACGGTCTAGCCATTAGGCTATCGGAGCTCTGTCGATGGAAGTCTTAAATATAATAAAAACAAAAAATGCACCTTGGTAATTATTGATTCAAACACTTTGAAATTTACAGGTCGAATAATTAAACTGACTCAGAATTTTTCTCCCTACATAAATAATCAATATTCGCAAAAGAGAAAAATTAAAAAAAAAGAAGAAGAAATTTCAAATTAGAAACTAAAAGTATACATTGAAGATTTTCGTTCAGGCTGGGACTCGAACCCAGGGCCACTCGCTTGGAAGCCTAACACTCTAGCCATTAGTCTATGGGAGCTCTGTCGGTTGGAGTTTTAAATATAATAAAAACAAAAAATGCACCTTGGTAATTGTTTATTTAAACACTTTGAAATCTTTGTGTCGAAAAATTAAACTGACTCAGAAATTTCTTCCCTACATAAATAATCAATAATTGCAAAGGAAAGAAATTGAAAAAAAAAAAAGAATTTTCAAATTAGAAAAGAAATACATACATTGAAGATATTCGCTCCGGCTGGGACTCGAACCCAGGCCACTCGCTTGGAAGACCAGCGGTCTAGCCATTAGGCTATCGGAGTTCTGTCGAGCGGAGTCTTACTGCCTGACTGATACTGCCTGACTGACAGACTGACTTACTGACTGACTGATACTGACTGACTGACTCACTGACTGACCGAGACTGACTGCCTAACTGCCTGACTGACTGAGACTGGACTGACTGACTGACTGACTGACTAACTGACTGACTGAGACTGACTGACTGACTGCTTGACTCTCTGACTGGCTATTTCACTGACTGACTGAATGACTAAATGACTGACTGACACTGACTGACTGACTGCTTGACTACCTGACTGACTGCTTGACTGACTAACTGACTGGACAGGACTGACCGACTGACTGACTGACAGACAGACTGAATAAGGATGACTGACAGACCGACTGAATAAGGCTGACTGACTGACTGACTGACAGACTGACTGAATAAGGCTGACCGACTGACTGACTGCCTGCCTGACTGACAGACTGAATGACTGACTGACTGACTGACCGAGACTGACTGACTGACTGACTGAGACTGGACTGGACTGACTGACTGACTGACTGACTGAGACTGACTGACTGCTTTAGTGACTAACTGACTGCACAGGACTGACCGACTGACTGACTGACTGACTGCCTGACTGACTGACTGACTGAATGACTGACTGACTGAGACTAAATGACTGACTGCTTGACTGACTGGCTGAAGGACTAACTGACTGACTGAGTGACTGACTGACTGGACTGACTGACTGAGACTGAATGACTGAGTGCTTGACTGATTGACTGTCAGACTGACTGACTGACTTCGCAAAAGGGAAAAATAAAAAAAATAGAATTATAAAATTAGAAAAAAATATTTGCATTTAAGATTTCCTTTCCGGCTGGGATTTGAACCCAGGGCGACACTCATGGAAGCCCAACGCTCTCGCCAATATACTATCGGATCTCTGTTGATCGGTGTCTTAATTATAATAAAAACAAAAAATGCACCTTAGTAATTATTGATCTAAAATCTTTGAAATCTAAAGGTCGAATGATTAAACTGACTCAGAATTTTCTTCCGTACATAAATAATCCATATTTACAAAAGAAAGAAATTGAAAAAAAAATAATCTTCAAATTAGAAGAGAAATATATACATGGAAGATTTTCGTTCCGGCCGGGACTCGAACCCAGTACCACGCGCTTGGAACCCAACGGTCTAGCCATTAGGCTATCGGAGCTCTGTCGATGGAAGTCTTAAATATAATAAAAACAAAAAATGCACCTTGGTAATTATTGATTCAAACACTTTGAAATTTATAGGTCGAATAATTAAACTGACTCAGAATTTTTCTCCCTACATAAATAATCAATATTCGCAAAAGAGAAAAATTAAAAAAAAAGAAGAAGAAATTTCAAATAAGAAACTAAAAGTATACATTGAAGATTTTCGTTCAGGCTGGGACTCGAACCCAGGGCCACTCGCTTGGAAGCCTAACACTCTAGCCATTAGTCTATGGGAGCTCTGTCGGTGGGAGTTTTAAATATAATAAAAACAAAAAATGCACCTTGGTAATTGTTTATTTAAACACTTTGAAATCTTCGTGTCGAAAAATAAAACTGACTCAGAATTTTCTTCCCTACATAAATAATCAATAATTGCAAAGGAAAGAAATTGAAAAAAAAAAAGAATTTTCAAATTAGAAAAGAAATATATACATTGAAGATATTCGCTCCGGCTGGGACTCGAACCCAGGCCACTCGCTTGGAAGACCAGCGGTCTAGCCATTAGGCTATCGGAGTTCTGTCGAGCGGAGTCTTACTGCCTGACTGATACTGCCTGACTGACAGACTGACTCACTGACTGACTGATACTGACTGACTGACTCACTGACTGACCGAGACTGACTGACTAACTGCCTGACTGACTGAGACTGGACTGACTGACTGACTGACTGACTGACTGACTAACTGACTGACTGAGACTGACTGACTGACTGCTTGACTCTCTGACTGGCTATTTCACTGACTGACTGAATGACTAAATGACTGACTGACACTGACTGACTGACTGTTTGACTACCTGACTGACTGCTTGACTGACTAACTGACTGGACAGGACTGACTGACTGACTGAGACTGACTGACTGCTTTAGTGACTAACTGACTGCACAGGACTGACCGACTGACTGACTGACTGACTGCCTGACTGACTGACTGACTGAATGACTGACTGACTGAGACTAAATGACTGACTGATTGACTGTCAGACTGACTGACTGACTTCGCAAAAGGGAAAAATAAAAAAAAAGAATTATAAAATTAGAAAAAAATATTTGCATTTAGGATTTCCTTTCCGGCCGGGACTCGAACCCAGTACCACGCGCTAGGAACCCAACGGTCTAGCCATTAGGCTATCGGAGCTCTGTCGATGGAAGTCTTAAATATAATAAAAACAAAAAATGCACCTTGGTAATTATTGATTCAAACACTTTGAAATTTACAGGTCGAATAATTAAACTGACTCAGAATTTTTCTCCCTACATAAATAATCAATATTCGCAAAAGAGAAAAATTAAAAAAAAAGAAGAAGAAATTTCAAATTAGAAACTAAAAGTATACATTGAAGATTTTCGTTCAGGCTGGGACTCGAACCCAGGGCCACTCGCTTGGAAGCCTAACACTCTAGCCATTAGTCTATGGGAGCTCTGTCGGTGGGAGTTTTAAATATAATAAAAACAAAAAATGCACCTTGGTAATTGTTTATTTAAACACTTTGAAATCTTCGTGTCGAAAAATTAAACTGACTCAGAATTTTCTTCCCTACATAAATAATCAATAATTGCAAAGGAAAGAAATTGAAAAAAAAAAGAATTTTCAAATTAGAAAAGAAATATATACATTGAAGATATTCGCTCCGGCTGGGACTCGAACCCAGGCCACTCGCTTGGAAGACCAGCGGTCTAGCCATTAGGCTATCGGAGTTCTGTCGAGCGGAGTCTTACTGCCTGACTGATACTGCCTGACTGACAGACTGACTCACTGACTGACTGATACTGACTGACTGACTCACTGACTGACCGAGACTGACTGACTAACTGCCTGACTGACTGAGACTGGACTGACTGACTGACTGACTGACTGACTAACTGACTGACTGAGACTGACTGACTGACTGCTTGAATCTCTGACTGGCTATTTCCCTGACTGACTGAATGAATAAATGACTGACTGACACTGACTGACTGACTGCTTGACTACCTGACTGACTGCTTGACTGACTAACTGACTGGACAGGACTGACCGACTGACTGACTGACAGACTGACTGAATAAGGATGACTGACAGACTGACTGAATAAGGCTGACTGACTGACTGACCGACAGACTGACTGAATAAGGCTGACCGACTGACTGACTGCCTGACTGACTGACTGACTGAATGACTGTCTGACTGACTGACCGAGACTGACTGACTGACTGACTGAGACTGGACTGGACTGACTGACTGACTGACTGAGACTGGACTGGACTGACTGACTGACTGACTGACTGAGACTGACTGACTGCTTTAGTGACTAACTGACTGCACAGGACTGACCGACTGACTGACTGACTGACTGCCTGACTGACTGACTGACTGAATGACTGACTGACTGAGACTAAATGACTGACTGAGTGACTGACTGACTGGACTGACTGACTGAGACTGAATGACTGAGTGCTTGACTGATTGACTGTCAGACTGACTGACTGACTTCGCAAAAAGGAAAAATAAAAAAAAAAGAATTATAAAATTAGAAAAAAATATTTGCATTTAAGATTTCCTTTCCGGCTGGGATTTGAACCCAGGGCGACACTCATGGAAGCCCAACGCTCTCGCCAATATACTATCGGATCTCTGTTGATCGGTGTCTTAATTATAATAAAAACAAAAAATGCACCTTAGTAATTATTGATCTAAAATCTTTGAAATCTAAAGGTCGAATGATTAAACTGACTCAGAATTTTCTTCCGTACATAAATAATCCATATTTGCAAAAGAAAGAAATTGAAAAAAAAAAGAATCTTCAAATTAGAAGAGAAATATATACATGGAAGATTTTCGTTCCGGCCGGGACTCGAACCCAGTACCACGCGCTTGGAACCCAACGGTCCAGCCATTAGGCTATCGGAGCTCTGTCGATGGAAGTCTTAAATATAATAAAAACAAAAAATGCACCTTGGTAATTATTGATTCAAACACTTTGAAATTTACAGGTCGAATAATTAAACTGACTCAGAATTTTTCTCCCTACATAAATAATCAATATTCGCAAAAGAGAAAAATTAAAAAAAAAGAAGAAGAAATTTCAAATTAGAAACTAAAAGTATACATTGAAGATTTTCGTTCAGGCTGGGACTCGAACCCAGGGCCACTCGCATGGAAGCCTAACACTCTAGCCATTAGTCTATGGGAGCTCTGTCGGTGGGAGTTTTAAATATAATAAAAACAAAAAATGCACCTTGGTAATTGTTTATTTAAACACTTTGAAATCTTCGTGTCGAAAAATTAAACTGACTCAGAATTTTCTTCCCTACATAAATAATCAATAATTGCAAAGGAAAGAAATTGAAAAAAAAAAAGAATTTTCAAATTAGAAAAGAAATATATACATTGATGATATTCGCTCCGGCTGGGACTCGAACCCAGGCCACTCGCTTGGAAGACCAGCGGTCTAGCCATTAGGCTATCGGAGTTCTGTCGAGCGGAGTCTTACTGCCTGACTGATACTGCCTGACTGACAGACTGACTCACTGACTGACTGATACTGACTGACTGACTCACTGACTGACCGAGACTGACTGACTAACTGCCTGACTGACTGAGACTGGACTGACTGACTGACTGACTGACTGACTGACTAACTGACTGACTGAGACTGACTGACTGACTGCTTGACTCTCTGACTGGCTATTTCACTGACTGACTGAATGACTAAATGACTGACTGACACTGACTGACTGACTGCTTGACTACCTGACTGACTGCTTGACTGACTAACTGACTGGACAGGACTGACCGACTGACTGACTGACAGACTGACTGAATAAGGATGACTGACAGACTGACTGAATAAGGCTGACTGACTGACTGACTGACAGACTGACTGAATAAGGCTGACCGACTGACTGACTGCCTGCCTGACTGACTGACTGAATGACTGACTGACTGACTGACCGAGACTGACTGACTGACTGACTGAGACTGGACTGGACTGACTGACTGACTGACTGACTGAGACTGACTGACTGCTTTAGTGACTAACTGACTGCACAGGACTGACCGACTGACTGACTGACTGACTGCCTGACTGACTGACTGACTGAATGACTGACTGACTGAGACTAAATGACTGACTGCTTGACTGACTGGCTGAAGGACTAACTGACTGACTGAGTGACTGACTGACTGGACTGACTGACTGAGACTGAATGACTGAGTGCTTGACTGATTGACTGTCAGACTGACTGACTGACTTCGCAAAAGGGAAAAATAAAAAAAAAGAATTATAAAATTAGAAAAAAATATTTGCATTTAAGATTTCCTTTCCGGCTGGGATTTGAACCCAGGGCGACACTCATGGAAGCCCAACGCTCTCGCCAATATACTATCGGATCTCTGTTGATCGGTGTCTTAATTATAATAAAAACAAAAAATGCACCTTAGTAATTATTGATCTAAAATCTTTGAAATCTAAAGGTCGAATGATTAAACTGACTCAGAATTTTCTTCCTTACATAAATAATCCATATTTGCAAAAGAAAGAAATTGAAAAAAAAAAGAATCTTCAAATTAGAAGAGAAATATATACATGGAAGATTTTCGTTCCGGCCGGGACTCGAACCCAGTACCACGCGCTTGGAACCCAACGGTCTAGCCATTAGGCTATCGGAGCTCTGTCGATGGAAGTCTTAAATATAATAAAAACAAAAAATGCACCTTGGTAATTATTGATTCAAACACTTTGAAATTTACAGGACGAATAATTAAACTGACTCAGAATTTTTCTTTCTACATAAATAATCAATATTCGCAAAAGAGAAAAATTAAAAAAAAAGAAGAAGAAATTTCAAATTAGAAACTAAAAGTATACATTGAAGATTTTCGTTCAGGCTGGGACTCGAACCCAGGGCCACTCGCTTGGAAGCCTAACACTCTGGCCATTAGTCTATGGAAGCTCTGTCGGTGGGAGTTTTAAATATAATAAAAACAAAAAATGCACCTTGGTAATTGTTTATTTAAACACTTTGAAATCTTCGTGTCGAAAAATTAAACTGACTCAGAATTTTCTTCCCTACATAAATAATCAATAATTGCAAAGGAAAGAAATTGAAAAAAAAAAGAATTTTTAAATTAGAAAAGAAATTTATGCATTGAAGATATTCGCTCCGGCTGGGACTCGAACCCAGGCCACTCGCTTGAAAGACCAGCGGTCTAGCCATTAGGCTATCGGAGTTCTGTCGAGCGGAGTCTTACTGCCTGACTGATACTGCCTGACTGACAGACTGACTCACTGACTGACTGATACTGACTGACTGACTCACTGACTGACCGAGACTGACTGACTAACTGCCTGACTGACTGAGACTGGACTGACTGACTGACTGACTGACTGACTGACTAACTGACTGACTGAGACTGACTGACTGACTGCTTGACTCTCTGACTGGCTATTTCCCTGACTGACTGAATGACTAAATGACTGACTGACACTGACTGACTGACTGCTTGACTACCTGACTGACTGCTTGACTGACTAACTGACTGGACAGGACTGACCAACTGACTGACTGACAGACTGACTGAATAAGGCTGACCGACTGACTGACTGCCTGACTGACTGACTGACTGAATGACTGACTGACTGACTGACCGAGACTGACTGACTGACTGACTGAGACTGGACTGGACTGACTGACTGACTGACTGACTGAGACTGACTGACTGCTTTAGTGACTAACTGACTGCACAGGACTGACCGACTGACTGACTGACTGACTGCCTGACTGACTGACTGACTGAATGACTGACTGACTGAGACTAAATGACTGACTGCTTGACTGACTGGCTGAAGGACTAACTGACTGACTGAGTGACTGACTGACTGGACTGACTGACTGAGACTGAATGACTGAGTGCTTGACTGATTGACTGTCAGACTGACTGACTGACTTCGCAAAAGGGAAATATAAAAAAAAAGAATTATAAAATTAGAAAAAAATATTTGCATTTAAGATTTCCTTTCCGGCCGGGACTCGAACCCAGTACCACGCGCTAGGAACCCAACGGTCTAGCCATTAGGCTATCGGAGCTCTGTCGATGGAAGTCTTAAATATAATAAAAACAAAAAATGCACCTTGGTAATTATTGATTCAAACACTTTGAAATTTACAGGTCGAATAATTAAACTGACTCAGAATTTTTCTCCCTATATAAATAATCAATATTCGCAAAAGAGAAAAATTAAAAAAAAAAGAAGAAGAAATTTCAAATTAGAAACTAAAAGTATACATTGAAGATTTTCGTTCAGGCTGGGACTCGAACCCAGGGCCACTCGCTTGGAAACCTAACACTCTAGCCATTAGTCTATGGGAGCTCTGTCGGTGGGAGTTTTAAATATAATAAAAACAAAACATGCACCTTGGTAATTGTTTATTTAAACACTTTGAAATCTTCGTGTCGAAAAATTAAACTGACTCAGAATTTTCTTCCCTACATAAATAATCAATAATTGCAAAGGAAAGAAATTGAAAAAAAAAAGAATTTTCAAATTAGAAAAGAAATATATACATTGAAGATATTCGCTCCGGCTGGGACTCGAACCCAGGCCACTCGCTTGGAAGACCAGCGGTCTAGCCATTAGGCTATCGGAGTTCTGTCGAGCGGAGTCTTACTGCCTGACTGATACTGCCTGACTGACAGACTGATACTGACTGACTGAATCACTGACTGACCGAGACTGACTGACTAACTTCCTGACTGACTGAGACTGGACTGACTGACTGACTGACTGACTGACTAACTGACTGACTGAGACTGACTGACTGACTGCTTGACTCTCTGACTGGCTATTTCACTGACTGACTGAATGACTAAATGACTGACTGACACTGACTGACTGACTGCTTGACTACGTGACTGACTACTTGACTGACTAACTGACTGGACAGGACTGACCGACTGACTGACTGACAGACTGACTGAATAAGGATGACTGACAGACAGACTGAATAAGGCTGACTGACTGACTGACTGAATAAGGCTGACCGACTGACTGACTGCCTGACTGACTGACTGACTGAATGACTGACTGACTGACTGACCGAGACTGACTGACTGACTGACTGAGACTGGACTGGACTGTCTGACTGACTGACTGACTGAGACTGACTGACTGCTTTAGTGACTAACTGACTGCACAGGACTGACCGACTGACTGACTGACTGACTGCCTGACTGACTGACTGACTGAATGACTGACTGACTGAGACTAAATGACTGACTGCTTGACTGACTGGCTGAAGGACTAACTGACTGACTGAGTGACTGACTGACTGGACTGACTGACTGAGACTGAATGACTGAGTGCTTGACTGATTGACTGTCAGACTGACTGACTGACTTCGCAAAAGGGAAAAATAAAAAAAAAGAATTATAAAATTAGAAAAAAATATTTGCATTTAAGATTTCCTTTCCGGCTGGGATTTGAACCCAGGGCGACACTCATGGAAGCCCAACGCTCTCGCCAATATACTATCGGATCTCTGTTGATCGGTGTCTTAATTATAATAAAAACAAAAAATGCACCTTAGTAATTATTGATCTAAAATCTTTGAAATCTAAAGGTCGAATGATTAAACTGACTCAGAATTTTCTTCCGTACATAAATAATCCATATTTGCAAAAGAAAGAAATTGAAAAAAAAAAATCTTCAAATTAGAAGAGAAATATATACATGGAAGATTTTCGTTCCGGCCGGGACTCGAACCCAGTACCACGCGCTTGGAACCCAACGGTCTAGCCATTAGGCTATCGGAGCTCTGTCGATGGAAGTCTTAAATATAATAAAAACAAAAAATGCACCTTGGTAATTATTGATTCAAACACTTTGAAATTTACAGGTCGAATAATTAAACTGACTCAGAATTTTTCTCCCTACATAAATAATCAATATTCGCAAAAGAGAAAAATTAAAAAAAAAAGAAGAAGAAATTTCAAATAAGAAACTAAAAGTATACATTGAAGATTTTCGTTCAGGCTGGGACTCGAACCCAGGGCCACTCGCTTGGAAGCCTAACACTCTAGCCATTAGTCTATGGGAGCTCTGTCGGTGGGAGTTTTAAATATAATAAAAACAAAAAATGCACCTTGGTAATTGTTTATTTAAACACTTTGAAATCTTCGTGTCGAAAAATTAAACTAACTCAGAATTTTCTTCCCTACATAAATAATCAAAAATTGCAAAGGAAAGAAATTGAAAAAAAAAAAGAATTTTCAAATTAGAAAAGAAATATATACATTAAAGATATTCGCTCCGGCTGGGACTCGAACCCAGGCCACTCGCTTGGAAGACCAGCGGTCTAGCCATTAGGCTATCGGAGTTCTGTCGAGCGGAGTCTTACTGCCTGACTGATACTGCCTGACTGACAGACTGATACTGACTGACTGACTCACTGACTGACCGAGACTGACTGACTAACTGCCTGACTGACTGAGACTGGACTGACTGACTGACTGACTAACTGACTGACTGAGACTGACTGACTGACTGCTTGACTCTCTGACTGGCTATTTCACTGACTGACTGAATGACTAAATGACTGACTGACACTGACTGACTGACTGCTTGACTACGTGACTGACTACTTGACTGACTAACTGACTGGACAGGACTGACCGACTGACTGACTGACAGACTGACTGAATAAGGATGACTGACAGACTGACTGAATAAGGCTGACTGACTGACTGACTGAATAAGGCTGACCGACTGACTGACTGCCTGACTGACTGACTGACTGAATGACTGACTGACTGACTGACCGAGACTGACTGATTGACTGACTGAGACTGGACTGGACTGACTGACTGACTGACTGACTGAGACTGACTGACTGCTTTAGTGACTAACTGACTGCACAGGACTGACCGACTGACTGACTGACTGACTGCCTGACTGACTGACTGACTGAATGACTGACTGACTGAGACTAAATGACTGACTGCTTGACTGACTGGCTGAAGGACTAACTGACTGACTGAGTGACTGACTGACTGGACTGACTGACTGAGACTGAATGACTGAGTGCTTGACTGATTGACTGTCAGACTGACTGACTGACTTCGCAAAAGGGAAATATAAAAAAAAAGAATTATAAAATTAGAAAAAAATATTTGCATTTAAGATTTCCTTTCTGGCCGGGACTCGAACCCAGTACCACGCGCTAGGAACCCAACGGTCTAGCCATTAGGCTATCGGAGCTCTGTCGATGGAAGTCTTAAATATAATAAAAACAAAAAATGCACCTTGGTAATTATTGATTCAAACACTTTGAAATTTACAGGTCGAATAATTAAACTGACTCAGAATTTTTCTCCCTATATAAATAATCAATATTCGCAAAAGAGAAAAATTAAAAAAAAAAGAAGAAGAAATTTCAAATTAGAAACTAAAAGTATACATTGAAGATTTTCGTTCAGGCTGGGACTCGAACCCAGGGCCACTCGCTTGGAAACCTAACACTCTAGCCATTAGTCTATGGGAGCTCTGTCGGTGGGAGTTTTAAATATAATAAAAACAAAACATGCACCTTGGTAATTGTTTATTTAAACACTTTGAAATCTTCGTGTCGAAAAATTAAACTGACTCAGAATTTTCTTCCCTACATAAATAATCAATAATTGCAAAGGAAAGAAATTGAAAAAAAAAGAATTTTCAAATTAGAAAAGAAATATATACATTGAAGATATTCGCTCCGGCTGGGACTCGAACCCAGGCCACTCGCTTGGAAGACCAGCGGTCTAGCCATTAGGCTATCGGAGTTCTGTCGAGCGGAGTCTTACTGCCTGACTGATACTGCCTGACTGACAGACTGATACTGACTGACTGAATCACTGACTGACCGAGACTGACTGACTAACTGCCTGACTGACTGAGACTGGACTGACTGACTGACTGACTGACTGACTAACTGACTGACTGAGACTGACTGACTGACTGCTTGACTCTCTGACTGGCTATTTCACTGACTGACTGAATGACTAAATGACTGACTGACACTGACTGACTGACTGCTTGACTACGTGACTGACTACTTGACTGACTAACTGACTGGACAGGACTGACCGACTGACTGACTGACAGACTGACTGAATAAGGATGACTGACAGACAGACTGAATAAGGCTGACTGACTGACTGACTGAATAAGGCTGACCGACTGACTGACTGCCTGACTGACTGACTGACTGAATGACTGACTGACTGACTGACCGAGACTGACTGACTGACTGACTGAGACTGGACTGGACTGACTGACTGACTGACTGACTGAGACTGACTGACTGCTTTAGTGACTAACTGACTGCACAGGACTGACCGACTGACTGACTGACTGACTGCCTGACTGACTGACTGACTGAATGACTGACTGACTGAGACTAAATGACTGACTGCTTGACTGACTGGCTGAAGGACTAACTGACTGACTGAGTGACTGACTGAGTGGACTGACTGACTGAGACTGAATGACTGAGTGCTTGACTGATTGACTGTCAGACTGACTGACTGACTTCGCAAAAGGGAAAAATAAAAAAAAAAGAATTATAAAATTAGAAAAAAATATTTGCATTTAAGATTTCCTTTCCGGCTGGGATTTGAACCCAGGGCGACACTCATGGAAGCCCAACGCTCTCGCCAATATACTATCGGATCTCTGTTGATCGGTGTCTTAATTATAATAAAAACAAAAAATGCACCTTAGTAATTATTGATCTAAAATCTTTGAAATCTAAAGGTCGAATAATTAAACTGACTCAGAATTTTTCTCCCTACATAAATAATCAATATTCGCAAAAGAGAAAAATTAAAAAAAAAAGAAGAAGAAATTTCAAATTAGAAACTAATAGTATACATTGAAGATTTTCGTTCAGGCTGGGACTCGAACCCAGGGCCACTCGCTTGGAAGCCTAACACTCTAGCCATTAGTCTATGGGAGCTCTGTCGGTGGGAGTTTTAAATATAATAAAAACAAAAAATGCACCTTGGTAATTGTTTATTTAAACACTTTGAAATCTTCGTGTCGAGAAATTAAACTGACTCAGAATTTTCTTCCCTACATAAATAATCAATAATTGCAAAGGAAAGAAATTGAAAAAAAAAAGAATTTTCAAATTAGAAAAGAAATATATACATTGAAGATATTCGCTCCGGCTGGGACTCAAACCCAGGCCACTCGCTTGGAAGACCAGCGGTCTAGCCGTTAGGCTATCGGAGTTCTGTCGAGCGGAGTCTTACTGCCTGACTGATACTGCCTGACTGACAGACTGACTCACTGACTGACTGATACTGACTGACTGACTCACTGACTGACCGAGACTGACTGACTAACTGCCTGACTGACTGAGACTGGACTGACTGACTGACTGACTAACTGACTGACTGAGACTGACTGACTGACTGCTTGACTCTCTGACTGGCTATTTCTCTGACTGACTGAATGACTAAATGACTGACTGACACTGACTGACTGACTGCTTGACTACCTGACTGACTGCTTGACTGACTAACTGACTGGACAGGACTGACCGACTGACTGACTGACAGACTGACTGAATAAGGATGACTGACAGACTGACTGAATAAGGCTGACTGACTGACTGACTGACAGACTGACTGAATAAGGCTGACCGACTGACTGACTGCCTGACTGACTGACTGACTGAATGACTGTCTGACTGACTGACCGAGACTGACTGACTGACTGACTGAGACTGGACTGGACTGTCTGACTGACTGACTGACTGAGACTGACTGACTGCTTTAGTGACTAACTGACTGCACAGGACTGACCGACTGACTGACTGACTGACTGCCTGACTGAGTGACTGACTGAATGACTGACTGACTGAGACTAAATGACTGACTGCTTGACTGACTGGCTGAAGGACTAACTGACTGACTGGACTGACTGACTGAGACTGAATGACTGAGTGCTTGACTGATTGACTGTCAGACTGACTGACTGACTTCGCAAAAGGGAAAAATAAAAAAAAAGAATTATAAAATTAGAAAAAAATATTTGCATTTAAGATTTCCTTTCCGGCTGGGATTTGAACCCAGGGCGACACTCATGGAAGCCCAACGCTCTCGCCAATATACTATCGGATCTCTGTTGATCGGTGTCTTAATTATAATAAAAACAAAAAATGCACCTTAGTAATTATTGATCTAAAATCTTTGAAATCTAAAGGTCGAATGATTAAACTGACTCAGAATTTTCTTCCGTACATAAATAATCCATATTTGCAAAAGAAAGAAATTGAAAAAAAAAAATCTTCAAATTAGAAGAGAAATATATACATGGAAGATTTTCGTTCCGGCCGGGACTCGAACCCAGTACCACGCGCTTGGAACCCAACGGTCTAGCCATTAGGCTATCGGAGCTCTGTCGATGGAAGTCTTAAATATAATAAAAACAAAAAATGCACCTTGGTAATTATTGATTCAAACACTTTGAAATTTACAGGTCGAATAATTAAACTGACTCAGAATTTTTCTCCCTACATAAATAATCAATATTCGCAAAAGAGAAAAATTAAAAAAAAAAGAAGAAGAAATTTCAAATAAGAAACTAAAAGTATACATTGAAGATTTTCGTTCAGGCTGGGACTCGAACCCAGGGCCACTCGCTTGGAAGCCTAACACTCTAGCCATTAGTCTATGGGAGCTCTGTCGGTGGGAGTTTTAAATATAATAAAAACAAAAAATGCACCTTGGTAATTGTTTATTTAAACACTTTGAAATCTTCGTGTCGAAAAATTAAACTAACTCAGAATTTTCTTCCCTACATAAATAATCAAAAATTGCAAAGGAAAGAAATTGAAAAAAAAAAAGAATTTTCAAATTAGAAAAGAAATATATACATTAAAGATATTCGCTCCGGCTGGGACTCGAACCCAGGCCACTCGCTTGGAAGACCAGCGGTCTAGCCATTAGGCTATCGGAGTTCTGTCGAGCGGAGTCTTACTGCCTGACTGATACTGCCTGACTGACAGACTGATACTGACTGACTGACTCACTGACTGACCGAGACTGACTGACTAACTGCCTGACTGACTGAGACTGGACTGACTGACTGACTGACTAACTGACTGACTGAGACTGACTGACTGACTGCTTGACTCTCTGACTGGCTATTTCACTGACTGACTGAATGACTAAATGACTGACTGACACTGACTGACTGACTGCTTGACTACGTGACTGACTACTTGACTGACTAACTGACTGGACAGGACTGACCGACTGACTGACTGACAGACTGACTGAATAAGGATGACTGACAGACTGACTGAATAAGGCTGACTGACTGACTGACTGAATAAGGCTGACCGACTGACTGACTGCCTGACTGACTGACTGACTGAATGACTGACTGACTGACTGACCGAGACTGACTGACTGACTGACTGAGACTGGACTGGACTGACTGACTGACTGACTGACTGAGACTGACTGACTGCTTTAGTGACTAACTGACTGCACAGGACTGACCGACTGACTGACTGACTGACTGCCTGACTGACTGACTGACTGAATGACTGACTGACTGAGACTAAATGACTGACTGCTTGACTGACTGGCTGAAGGACTAACTGACTGACTGAGTGACTGACTGACTGGACTGACTGACTGAGACTGAATGACTGAGTGCTTGACTGATTGACTGTCAGACTGACTGACTGACTTCGCAAAAGGGAAAAATAAAAAAAAAAGAATTATAAAATTAGAAAAAAATATTTGCATTTAAGATTTCCTTTCCGGCTGGGATTTGAACCCAGGGCGACACTCATGGAAGCCCAACGCTCTCGCCAATATACTATCGGATCTCTGTTGATCGGTGTCTTAATTATAATAAAAACAAAAAATGCACCTTAGTAATTATTGATCTAAAATCTTTGAAATCTAAAGGTCGAATGATTAAACTGACTCAGAATTTTCTTCCGTACATAAATAATCCATATTTGCAAAAGAAAGAAATTGAAAAAAAAAAAATCTTCAAATTAGAAGAGAAATATATACATGGAAGATTTTCGTTCCGGCCGGGACTCGAACCCAGTACCGCGCGCTTGGAACCCAACGGTCTAGCCATTAGGCTATCGGAGCTCTGTCGATGGAAGTCTTAAATATAATAAAAACAAAAAATGCACCTTGGTAATTATTGATTCAAACACTTTGAAATTTACAGGTCGAATAATTAAACTGACTCAGAATTTTTCTCCCTACATAAATAATCAATATTCGCAAAAGAGAAAAATTTAAAAAAAAGAAGAAGAAATTTCAAATTAGAAACTAAAAGTATACATTGAAGATTTTCGTTCAGGCTGGGACTCGAACCCAGGGCCACTCGCTTGGAAGCCTAACACTCTAGCCATTAGTCTATGGGAGCTCTGTCGGTGGGAGTTTTAAATATAATAAAAACAAAAAATGCACCTTGGTAATTGTTTATTTAAACACTTTGAAATCTTCGTGTCGAAAAATAAAACTGACTCAGAATTTTCTTCCCTACATAAATAATCAATAATTGCAAAGGAAAGAAATTGAAAAAAAAAGAATTTTCAAATTAGAAAAGAAATATATACATTGAAGATATTCGCTCCGGCTGGGACTCGAACCCAGGCCACTCGCTTGGAAGACCAGCGGTCTAGCCATTAGGCTATCGGAGTTCTGTCGAGCGGAGTCTTACTGCCTGACTGATACTGCCTGACTGACAGACTGACTCACTGACTGACTGATACTGACTGACTGACTCACTGACTGACCGAGACTGACTGACTAACTGCCTGACTGACTGAGACTGGACTGACTGACTGACTGACTGACTGACTAACTGACTGACTGAGACTGACTGACTGACTGCTTGACTCTCTGATTGGCTATTTCACTGACTGACTGAATGACTAAATGACTGACTGACACTGACTGACTGACTGTTTGACTACCTGACTGACTGCTTGACTGACTAACTGACTGGACAGGACTGACTGACTGACTGACTGACTGAGACTGACTGACTGCTTTAGTGACTAACTGACTGCACAGGACTGACCGACTGACTGACTGACTGACTGCCTGACTGACTGACTGACTGAATGACTGACTGACTGAGACTAAATGACTGACTGCTTGACTGACTGGCTGAAGGACTAACTGACTGACTGAGTGACTGACTGACTGGACTGACTGACTGAGACTGAATGACTGAGTGCTTGACTGATTGACTGTCAGACTGACTGACTGACTTCGCAAAAGGGAAATATAAAAAAAAAGAATTATAAAATTAGAAAAAAATATTTGCATTTAAGATTTCCTTTCCCGCTGGGATTTGAACACAGGGCGACACTCATGGAAGCCCAACGCTCTCGCCAATATACTATCGGATCTCTGTTGCTCGGTGTCTTAATTATAATAAAAACAAAAAATGCACCTTAGTAATTATTGATCTAAAATCTTTGAAATCTAAAGGTCGAATGATTAAACTGACTCAGAATTTTCTTCCGTACATAAATAATCCATATTTGCAAAAGGAAGAAATTGAAAAAAAAAGAATCTTCAAATTAGAAGAGAAATATATACATGGAAGATTTTCGTTCCGGCCGGGACTCGAACCCAGTACCACGCGCTTGGATCCCAACGGTCTAGCCATTAGGCTATCGGAGCTCTGTCGATGGAAGTCTTAAATATAATAAAAACAAAAAATGCACCGTGGTAATTATTGATTCAAACACTTTGAAATTTACAGGTCGAATAATTAAACTGACTCAGAATTTTTCTCCCTACATAAATAATCAATATTCGCAAAAGAGAAAAATTAAAAAAAAAAGAAGAAATTTCAAATTAGAAACTAAAAGTATACATTGAAGATTTTCGTTCAGGCTGGGACTCGAACCCAGGGCCACTCGCTTGGAAGCCTAACACTCTAGCCATTAGTCTATGGGAGCTCTGTCGGTGGGAGTTTTAAATATAATAAACACAAAAAATGCACCTTGGTAATTGTTTATTTAAACACTTTGAAATCTTCGTGTCGAAAAATTAAACTGACTCAGAATTTTCTTCCCTACATAAAT
The DNA here is from genome assembly GCF_026930045.1 of Uloborus diversus. Classification (NCBI taxonomy): domain Eukaryota; kingdom Metazoa; phylum Arthropoda; class Arachnida; order Araneae; family Uloboridae; genus Uloborus; species Uloborus diversus. The sequence continues at coordinate 57,845 of NW_026558809.1, forward strand.
AATCAATAATTGCAAAGGAAAGAAATTGAAAAAAAAAAGAATTTTCAAATTAGAAAAGAAATATATACATTGAAGATATTCGCTCCGGCTGGGACTCGAACCCAGGCCACTCGCTTGGAAGACCAGCGGTCTAGCCATTAGGCTATCGGAGTTCTGTCGAGCGGAGTCTTACTGCCTGACTGATACTGCCTGACTGACAGACTGACTCACTGACTGACTGATACTGACTGACTGACTCACTGACTGATCGAGACTGACTGACTAACTGCCTGACTGACTGAGACTGGACTGACTGACTGACTGACTGACTGACTAACTGACTGACTGAGACTGACTGACTGACTGCTTGACTCTCTGACTGGCTATTTCACTGACTGACTGAATGACTAAATGACTGACTGACACTGACTGACTGACTGCTTGACTACCTGACTGACTGCTTGACTGACTAACTGACTGGACAGGACTGACCGACTGACTGACTGACAGACTGACTGAATAAGGATGACTGACAGACTGACTGAATAAGGCTGACTGACTGACTGACTGACAGACTGACTGAATAAGGCTGACCGACTGACTGACTGCCAGACTGACTGACTGACTGAATGACTGACTGACTGACTGACCGAGACTGACTGACTGACTGACTGAGACTGGACTGGACTGACTGACTGACTGACTGACTGAGACTGACTGACTGCTTTAGTGACTAACTGACTGCACAGGACTGACCGACTGACTGACTGACTGACTGCCTGACTGACTGACTGACTGAATGACTGACTGACTGAGACTAAATGACTGACTGCTTGACTGACTGGCTGAAGGACTAAGTGACTGACTGAGTGACTGACTGACTGGACTGACTGACTGAGACTGAATGACTGAGTGCTTGACTGATTGACTGTCAGACTGACTGACTGACTTCGCAAAAGGGAAAAATAAAAAAAAAGAATTATAAAATTAGAAAAAAATATTTGCATTTTAGATTTCCTTTCCGGCTGGGATTTGAACCCAGGGCGACAATCATGGAAGCCCACCGCTCTCGCCAATATACTATCGGATCTCTGTTGATCGGTGTCTTAATTATAATAAAAACAAAAAATGCACCTTAGTAATTATTGATCTAAAATCTTTGAAATCTAAAGGTCGAATGATTAAACTGACTCAGAATTTTCTTCCGTACATAAATAATCCATATTTGCAAAATTAAGAAATTGAAAAAAAAAATAATCTTCAAATTAGAAGAGAAATATATACATTGAAGATTTTCGTTCCCGCCGGGACTCGAACCCAGGCCACTCGCTTGGAAGACCAGCGGTCTAGCCATTAGGCTATCGGAGTTCTTTCGAGCGGAGTCTTACTGCCTGACTGATACTGCCTGACTGACAGACTGACTGACTGAGACTAAATGACTGACTGCTTGACTGACTGGCTGAAGGACTAACTGACTGACTGAGTGACTGACTGACTGGACTGACTGACTGGACTGACTGACTGAGACTGAATGACTGAGTGCTTGACTGATTGACTGTCAGACTGACTGACTGACTTCGCAAAAGGGAAAAATAAAAAAAAAAGAATTATAAAATTAGAAAAAAATATTTGCATTTTAGATTTCCTTTCCGGCCGGGACTCGAACCCAGTACCACGCGCTAGGAACCCAACGGTCTAGCCATTAGGCTATCGGAGCTCTGTCGATGGAAGTCTTAAATATAATAAAAACAAAAAATGCACCTTGGTAATTATTGATTCAAACACTTTGAAATTTACAGGTCGAATAATTAAACTGACTCAGAATTTTTCTCCCTACATAAATAATCAATATTCGCAAAAGAGAAAAATTAAAAAAAAAGAAGAAATTTCAAATTAGAAACTAAAAGTATACATTGAAGATATTCGCTCCGGCTGGGACTCTAACCCAGGCCACTCGCTTGGAAGACCAGCGGTCTAGCCATTCGGCTATCGGAGTTCTGTCGAGCGGAGTCTTACTGCCTGACTGATACTGCCTGACTGACAGACTGACTCATTGACTGACTAATACTGACTGACTGACTCACTGACTGACCGAGACTGACTGACTAACTGCCTGACTGACTGAGACTTGACTGACTGACTGACTGACTGACTGACTAACTGACTGACTGAGACTGACTGACTGACTGCTTGACTATCTGACTGGCTATTTCACTGACTGACTGAATGACTAAATGACTGACTGACACTGACTGACTGACAGCTTGACTACCTGACTGACTGCTTGACTGACTAACTGACTGGACAGGACTGACCGACTGACTGACTGACAGACTGACTGAATAAGGATGACTGACAGACTGACTGAATAAGGCTGACTGACTGACTGACTGACAGACTGACTGAATAAGGCTGACCGACTGACTGACTGCCTGACTGACTGACTGAATGACTGACTGACTGACTGCTTTAGTGACTAACTGACTGCACAGGACTGACCGACTGACTGACTGACTGCTTTAGTGACTAACTGACTGCACAGGACTAACCGACTGACTGACTGCCTGACTGACTGACTGACTGAATGACTGACTGACTGAGACTAAATGACTGACTGCTTGACTGACTGGCTGAAGGACTAACTGACTGACTGAGTGACTGACTGACTGGACTGACTGACTGAGACTGAATGACTGCGTGCTTGACTGATTGACTGTCAGACTGACTGACTGACTTCGCAAAAGGGAAAAATAAAAAAAAAAGAATTATAAAATTAGAAAAAAATATTTGCATTTAAGATTTCCTTTCCGGCCGGGACTCGAACCCAGTACCACGCGCTAGGAACCCAACGGTCTAGCCATTAGGCTATCGGAGCTCTGTCGATGGAAATCTTAAATATAATAAAAACAAAAAATGCACCTTGGTAATTATTGATTCAAACACTTTGAAATTTACAGGTCGAATAATTAAACTGACTCAGAATTTTTCTCCCTACATAAATAATCAATATTCGCAAAAGAGAAAAATTAAAAAAAAAAGAAGAAGAAATTTCAAATTAGAAACTAAAAGTATACATTGAAGATTTTCGTTCAGGCTGGGACTCGAACCCAGGGCCACTCGCTTGGAAGCCTAACACTCTAGCCATTAGTCTATGGGAGCTCTGTCGGTGGGAGTTTTAAATATAATAAAAACAAAAAATGCACCTTGGTAATTGTTTATTTAAACACTTTGAAATCTTCGTGTCGAAAAATTAAACTGACTCAGAATTTTCTTCCCTACATAAATAATCAATAATTGCAAAGGAAAGAAATTGAAAAAAAAAAGAATTTTCAAATTAGAAAAGAAATATATACATTGAAGATATTCGCTCCGGCTGGGACTCGAACCCAAGCCACTCGCTTGGAAGACCATCGGTCTAGCCATTAGGCTATCGGAGTTCTGTCGAGCGGAGTCTTACTGCCTGACTGATACTGCCTGACTTACAGACTGACTCACTGACTGACTGATACTGACTGACTGACTCACTGACTGACCGAGACTGACTGACTAACTGCCTGACTGACTGAGACTGGACTGACTGACTGACTGACTGACTGACTGACTAACTGACTGACTGAGACTGACTGACTGATTGCTTGACTCTCTGACTGGCTATTTCACTGACTGACTGAATGACTAAATGACTGACTGACACTGACTGACTGACTGCTTGACTACCTGACTGACTGCTTGACTGACTAACTGACTGGACAGGACTGACCGACTGACTGACTGACAGACTGACTGAATAAGGATGACTGACAGACTGACTGAATAAGGCTGACTGACTGACTGACTGACAGACTGACTGAATAAGGCTGACCGACTGACTGACTGCCTGACTGACTGACTGACTGACTGACTGACTGACTGACTGACCGAGACTGACTGACTGACTGACTGAGACTGGAATGGACTGACTGACTGACTGACTGACTGAGACTGACTGACTGCTTTAGTGACTAACTGACTGCACAGGACTGACCGACTGACTGACTGCCTGACTGACTGACTGACTGAATGACTGACTGACTGAGACTAAATGACTGACTGCTTGACTGACTGGCTGAAGGACTAACTGACTGACTGAGTGACTGACTGACTGGACTGACTGACTGAGACTGAATGACTGAGTGCTTGACTGATTGACTGTCAGACTGACTGACTGACTTCGCAAAAGGGAAAAATAAAAAAAAAAGAATTATAAAATTATAAAAAAATATTTGCATTTAAGATTTCCTTTCCTTCCGGGACTCGAACCCAGTACCACGCGCTAGGAACCCAACGGTCTAGCCATTAGGCTATCGGAGCTCTGTCGATGGAAGTCTTAAATATAATAAAACAAAAAATGCACCTTGGTAATTATTGATTCAAACACTTTGAAATTTACAGGTCGAATAATTAAACTGACTCAGAATTTTTCTCCCTACATAAATAATCAATATTCGCAAAAGAGAAAAATTAAAAAAAAAAGAAGAAGAAATTTCAAATTAGAAACTAAAAGTATACATTGAAGATTTTCGTTCAGGCTGGGACTCGAACCCAGGGCCACTCGCTTGGAAGCCTAACACTCTAGCCATTAGTCTACGGGAGCTCTGTCGGTGGGAGTTTTAAATATAATAAAAACAAAAAATGCACCTTGGTAATTGTTTATTTAAACACTTTGAAATCTTCGTGTCGAAAAATTAAACTGACTCAGAATTTTCTTCCCTACATAAATAATCAATAATTGCAAAGGAAAGAAATTGAAAAAAAAGAATTTTCAAATTAGAAGAGAAATATATACATGGAAGATTTTCGTTCCGGCCGGGACTCGAACCCAGTACCACACGCTTGGAACCCAACGGTCTAGCCATTAGGCTATCGGAGCTCTGTCGAGCGGAGTCTTACTGCCTGACTGATACTGCCTGACTGACAGACTGACTCACTGACTGACTGATACTGACTGACTGACTCACTGACTGACCGAGACTGACTGACTAACTGCCTGACTGACTGAGACTGGACTGACTGACTGACTGACTGACTAACTGACTGACTGAGACTGACTGACTGACTGCTTGACTCTCTGACTGGCTATTTCACTGACTGACTGAATGACTAAATGACTGACTGACACTGACTGACTGACTGCTTGACTACCTGACTGACTGCTTGACTGACTAACTGACTGGACAGGACTGACCGACTGACTGACTGACAGACTGACTGAATAAGGCTGACTGACAGACTGACTGACAGACTGACTGAATAAGGCTGACCGACTGACTGACTGCCTGACTGACTGACTGACTGACTGAGACTGGACTGGACTGACTGACTGACTGACTGACTGAGACTGACTGACTGCTTTAGTGACTAACTGACTGCACAGGACTGACCGACTGACTGCCTGACTGACTGACTGACTGAATGACTGACTGACTGAGACTAAATGACTGACTGCTTGACTGACTGGCTGAAGGACTAACTGACTGACTGAGTGACTGACTGACTGAACTGACTGACTGAGACTGAATGACTGAGTGCTTGACTGATTGACTGTCAGACTGACTGACTGACTTCGCAAAAGGGAAAAATAAAAAAAAAAGAATTATAAAATTAGAAAAAAATATTTGCATTTAAGATTTCCTTTCCGGCTGGGATTTGAACCCAATGCGACACTCATGGAAGCCCAACGCTCTCGCCAATATACTATCGGATCTCTGTTGATCGGTGTCTTAATTATAATAAAAACAAAAAATGCACCTTAGTAATTATTGATCTAAAATCTTTGAAATCTAAAGGTCGAATGATTAAACTGACTCAGAATTTTCTTCCGTACATAAATAATCCATATTTGCAAAAGGAAGAAATTGAAAAAAAAAGAATCTTCAAATTAGAAGAGAAATATATACATGGAAGATTTTCGTTCCGGCCGGGACTCGAACCCAGTACCACGCGCTTGGATCCCAACGGTCTAGCCATTAGGCTATCGGAGCTCTGTCGATGGAAGTCTTAAATATAATAAAAACAAAAAATGCACCTTGGTAATTATTGATTCAAACACTTTGAAATTTACAGGTCGAATAATTAAACTGACTCAGAATTTTTCTCCCTGCATAAATAATCAATATTCGCAAAAGAGAAAAATTAAAAAAAAAAAGAAGAAGAAATTTCAAATTAGAAACTAAAAGTATACATTGAAGATTTTCGTTCAGGCTGGGACTCGAACCCAGGGCCACTCGCTTGGAAGCCTAACACTCTAGCCATTAGTCTATGGGAGCTCTGTCGGTGGGAGTTTTAAATATAATAAAAACAAAAAATGCACCTTGGTAATTGTTTATTTAAACACTTTGAAATCTTTGTGTCGAAAAATTAAACTGACTCAGAATTTTCTTCCCTACATAAATAATCAATAATTGCAAAGGAAAGAAATTGAAAAAAAAAAAAGAATTTTCAAATTAGAAAAGAAATATATACATTGAAGATATTCGCTCCGGCTGGGACTCGAACCCAGGCCACTCGCTTGGAAGACCAGCGGTCTAGCCATTAGGCTATCGGAGTTCTGTCGAGCGGAGTCTTACTGCCTGACTGATACTGCCTGACTGACAGACTGACTCACTGACTGACTGAGACTGGACTGACTGACTAACTGACTGACTGAGACTGACTGACTGACTGCTTGACTCTCTTACTGGCTATTTCACTGACTGACTGAATGACTAAATGACTGACTGACACTGACTGACTGACTGCTTGACTACCTGACTGACTGACCGACTGACTGACTGACAGACTGACTGAATAAGGATGACTGACAGACTGACTGAATAAGGCTGACTGACTGACTGACTGACAGACTGACTGAATAAGGCTGACCGACTGACTGACTGCCTGACTGACTGACTGACTGAATGACTGACTGACTGACTGACCGAGACTGACTGACTGCCTGACTGACTGACTGACTGAATGACTGACTGACTGACTGACCGAGACTGACTGACTGACTGACTGAGACTGGACTGGACTGACTGACTGACTGACTGACTGAGACTGACTGACTGCTTTAGTGACTAACTGACTGCACAGGACTGACCGACTGACTGACTGACTGACTGACTGCCTGACTGACTGACTGACGGAATGACTGACTGACTGAGACTAAATGACTGACTGCTTGACTGACTGGCTGAAGGACTAAGTGACTGACTGAGTGACTGACTGACTGGACTGACTGACTGAGACTGAATGACTGAGTGCTTGACTGATTGACTGTCAGACTGACTGACTGACTTCGCAAAAGGGAAAAATAAAAAAAAAAGAATTATAAAATTAGAAAAAAATATTTGCATTTAAGATTTCCTTTCCGGCTGGGATTTGAACCCAGGGCGACACTCATGGAAGCCCACCGCTCTCGCCAATATACTATCGGATCTCTGTTGATCGGTGTCTTAATTATAATAAAAACAAAAAATGCACCTTAGTAATTATTGATCTAAAATCTTTGAAATCTAAAGGTCGAATGATTAAACTGACTCAGAATTTTCTTCCGTACATAAATAATCCATATTTGCAAAAGGAAGAAATTGAAAAAAAAAGAATCTTCAAATTAGAAGAGAAATATATACATGGAAGATTTTCGTTCCGGCCGGGACTCGAACCCAGTACCACGCGCTTGGATCCCAACGGTCTAGCCATTAGGCTATCGGAGCTCTGTCGATGGAAGTCTTAAATATAATAAAAACAAAAAATGCACCTTGGTAATTATTGATTCAAACACTTTGAAATTTACAGGTCGAATAATTAAACTGACTCAGAATTTTTCTCCCTGCATAAATAATCAATATTCGCAAAAGAGAAAAATTAAAAAAAAAAAGAAGAAGAAATTTCAAATTAGAAACTAAAAGTATACATTGAAGATTTTCGTTCAGGCTGGGACTCGAACCCAGGGCCACTCGCTTGGAAGCCTAACACTCTAGCCATTAGTCTATGGGAGCTCTGTCGGTGGGAGTTTTAAATATAATAAAAACAAAATATGCACCTTGGTAATTGTTTATTTAAACACTTTGAAATCTTCGTGTCGAAAAATTAAACTGACTCAGAATTTTCTTCCCTACATAAATAATCAATAATTGCAAAGGAAAGAAATTGAAAAAAAAAAAGAATTTTCAAATTAGAAAAGAAATATATACATTGAAGATATTCGCTCCGGCTGGGACTCGAACCCAGGCCACTCGCTTGGAAGACCAGCGGTCTAGCCATTAGGCTATCGGAGTTCTTTCGAGCGGAGTCTTACTGCCTGACTGATACTGCCTGACTGACAGACTGACTGACTGAGACTAAATGACTGACTGCTTGACTGACTGGCTGAAGGACTAACTGACTGACTGAGTGACTGACTGACTGGACTGACTGACTGGACTGACTGACTGAGACTGAATGACTGAGTGCTTGACTGATTGACTGTCAGACTGACTGACTGACTTCGCAAAAGGGAAAAATAAAAAAAAAAGAATTATAAAATTAGAAAAAAATATTTGCATTTAAGATTTCCTTTCCGGCCGGGACTCGAACCCAGTACCACGCGCTAGGAACCCAACGGTCTAGCCATTAGGCTATCGGAGCTCTGTCGATGGAAGTCTTAAATATAATAAAAACAAAAAATGCACCTTGGTAATTATTGATTCAAACACTTTGAAATTTACAGGTCGAATAATTAAACTGACTCAGAATTTTTCTCCCTACATAAATAATCAATATTCGCAAAAGAGAAAAATTAAAAAAAAAGAAGAAGAAATTTCAAATTAGAAACTAAAAGTATACATTGAAGATATTCGCTCCGGCTGGGACTCGAACCCAGGCCACTCGCTTGGAAGACCAGCGGTCTAGCCATTAGGCTATCGGAGCTCTGTCGATGGAAGTCTTAAATATAATAAAAACAAAAAATGCACCTTGGTAATTATTGACTCAAACACTTTGAAATTTACAGGTCGAATAATTAAACTGACTCAGAATTTTTCTCCCTACATAAATAATCAATATTCGCAAAAGAGAAAAATTAAAAAAAAAAGAAGAAGAAATTTCAAATTAGAAACTAAAAGTATACATTGAAGATTTTCGTTCAGGCTGGGACTCGAACCCAGGGCCACTCGCTTGGAAGCCTAACACTCTAGCCATTAGTCTATGGGAGCTCTGTCGGTGGGAGTTTTAAATATAATAAAAACAAAAAAAGCACCTTGGTAATTGTTTATTTAAACACTTTGAAATCTTCGTGTCGAAAAATTAAACTGACTCAGAATTTTCTTCCCTACATAAATAATCAATAATTGCAAAGGAAAGAAATTGAAAAAAAAAGAATTTTCAAATTAGAAGAGAAATATATACATGGAAGATTTTCGTTCCGGCCGGGACTCGAACCCAGTACCACACGCTTGGAACCCAACGGTCTAGCCATTAGGCTATCGGAGCTCTGTCGAGCGGAGTCTTACTGCCTGACTGATACTGCCTGACTGACAGACTGACTCACTGACTGACTGATACTGACTGACTGACTCACTGACTGACCGAGACTGACTGACTAACTGCCTGACTGACTGAGACGGGACTGACTGACTGACTGACTGACTGACTGACTAACTGACTGACTGAGACTGACTGACTGACTGCTTGACTCTCTGACTGGCTATTTCACTGACTGACTGAATGACTAAATGACTGACTGACACTGACTGACTGACTGCTTGACTACCTGACTGACTGCTTCACTGACTAACTGACTGGACAGGACTGACCGACTGACTGACTGACAGACTGACTGAATAAGGATGACTGACAGACTGACTGAATAAGGCTGACTGACTGTCTGACTGACAGACTGACTGAATAAGGCTGACCGACTGACTGACTGCCTGACTGACTGACTGACTGAATGACTGACTGACTGACTGACCGAGACTGACTGACTGCCTGACTGACTGACTGACTGAATGACTGACTGACTGACTGACCGAGACTGACTGACTGACTGACTGAGACTGGACTGGACTGACTGACTGACTGACTGACTGAGACTGACTGACTGCTTTAGTGACTAACTGACTGCACAGGACTGACCGACTGACTGACTGACTGACTGACTGCCTGACTGACTGACTGACGGAATGACTGACTGACTGAGACTAAATGACTGACTGCTTGACTGACTGGCTGAAGGACTAAGTGACTGACTGAGTGACTGACTGACTGGACTGACTGACTGAGACTGAATGACTGAGTGCTTGACTGATTGACTGTCAGACTGACTGACTGACTTCGCAAAAGGGAAAAATAAAAAAAAAAGAATTATAAAATTAGAAAAAAATATTTGCATTTAAGATTTCCTTTCCGGCTGGGATTTGAACCCAGGGCGACACTCATGGAAGCCCACCGCTCTCGCCAATATACTATCGGATCTCTGTTGATCGGTGTCTTAATTATAATAAAAACAAAAAATGCACCTTAGTAATTATTGATCTAAAATCTTTGAAATCTAAAGGTCGAATGATTAAACTGACTCAGAATTTTCTTCCGTACATAAATAATCCATATTTGCAAAAGGAAGAAATTGAAAAAAAAAGAATCTTCAAATTAGAAGAGAAATATATACATGGAAGATTTTCGTTCCGGCCGGGACTCGAACCCAGTACCACGCGCTTGGATCCCAACGGTCTAGCCATTAGGCTATCGGAGCTCTGTCGATGGAAGTCTTAAATATAATAAAAACAAAAAATGCACCTTGGTAATTATTGATTCAAACACTTTGAAATTTACAGGTCGAATAATTAAACTGACTCAGAATTTTTCTCCCTGCATAAATAATCAATATTCGCAAAAGAGAAAAATTAAAAAAAAAAAGAAGAAGAAATTTCAAATTAGAAACTAAAAGTATACATTGAAGATTTTCGTTCAGGCTGGGACTCGAACCCAGGGCCACTCGCTTGGAAGCCTAACACTCTAGCCATTAGTCTATGGGAGCTCTGTCGGTGGGAGTTTTAAATATAATAAAAACAAAATATGCACCTTGGTAATTGTTTATTTAAACACTTTGAAATCTTCGTGTCGAAAAATTAAACTGACTCAGAATTTTCTTCCCTACATAAATAATCAATAATTGCAAAGGAAAGAAATTGAAAAAAAAAAAGAATTTTCAAATTAGAAAAGAAATATATACATTGAAGATATTCGCTCCGGCTGGGACTCGAACCCAGGCCACTCGCTTGGAAGACCAGCGGTCTAGCCATTAGGCTATCGGAGTTCTGTCGAGCGGAGTCTTACTGCCTGACTGATACTGCCTGACTGACAGACTGACTCACTGACTGACTGATACTGACTGACTGACTCACTGACTGACCGAGACTGACTGACTAACTGTCTGACTGACTGAGACTGGACTGACTGACTGACTGACTGACTGACTGACTAACTGACTGACTGAGACTGACTGACTGACTGCTTGACTCTCTGACTGGCTATTTCACTGACTGACTGAATGACTAAATGACTGACTGACACTGACTGACTGACTGCTTGACTACCTGACTGACTGCTTGACTGACTAACTGACTGGACAGGACTGACCGACTGACTGACTGACAGACTGACTGAATAAGGATGACTGACAGACTGACTGAATAAGGCTGACTGACTGTCTGACTGACAGACTGACTGAATAAGGCTGACCGACTGACTGACTGCCTGACTGACTGACTGACTGAATGACTGACTGACTGACTGACCGAGACTGACTGACTGACTGACTGAGACTGGACTGGACTGACTGACTGACTGACTGACTGAGACTGACTGACTGCTTTAGTGACTAACTGACTGCACAGGACTGACCGACTGACTGACTGACTGACTGCCTGACTGACTGACTGACTGAATGACTGACTGACTGAGACTAAATGACTGACTGCTTGACTGACTGGCTGAAGGACTAACTGACTGACTGAGTGACTGACTGACTGAACTGACTGACTGAGACTGAATGACTGAGTGCTTGACTGATTGACTGTCAGACTGACTGACTGACTTCGCAAAAGGGAAAAATAAAAAAAAAGAATTATAAAATTAGAAAAAAATATTTGCATTTAAGATTTCCTTTCCGGCTGGGATTTGAACCCAGGGCGACACTCATGGAAGCCCAACGCTCTCGCCAATATACTATCGGATCTCTGTTGATCGGTGTCTTAATTATAATAAAAACAAAAAATGCACCTTAGTAATTATTGATCTAAAATCTTTGAAATCTAAAGGTCGAATGATTAAACTGACTCAGAATTTTCTTCCGTACATAAATAATCCATATTTGCAAAAGGAAGAAATTGAAAAAAAAAGAATCTTCAAATTAGAAGAGAAATATATACATGGAAGATTTTCGTTCCGGCCGGGACTCGAACCCAGTACCACGCGCTTGGATCCCAACGGTCTAGCCATTAGGCTATCGGAGCTCTGTCGATGGAAGTCTTAAATATAATAAAAACAAAAAATGCACCTTGGTAATTATTGATTCAAACACTTTGAAATTTACAGGTCGAATAATTAAACTGACTCAGAATTTTTCTCCCTACATAAATAATCAATATTCGCAAAAGAGAAAAATTAAAAAAAAAAAGAAGAAGAAATTTCAAATTAGAAACTAAAAGTATACATTGAAGATTTTCGTTCAGGCTGGGACTCGAACCCAGGGCCACTCGCTTGGAAGCCTAACACTCTAGCCATTAGTCTATGGGAGCTCTGTCGGTGGGAGTTTTAAATATAATAAAAACAAAAAATGCACCTTGGTAATTGTTTATTTAAACACTTTGAAATCTTCGTGTCGAAAAATTAAACTGACTCAGAATTTTCTTCCCTACATAAATAATCAATAATTGCAAAGGAAAGAAATTGAAAAAAAAAAAGAATTTTCAAATTAGAAAAGAAATATATACATTGAAGCTATTCGCTCCGGCTGGGACTCGAACCCAGGCCACTCGCTTGGAAGAATAGCGGTCTAGCCATTAGGCTATCGGAGTTCTGTCGAGCGGAGTCTTACTGCCTGACTGATACTGCCTGACTGACAGACTGACTCACTGACTGACTGATACTGACTGACTGACTCACTGACTGACCGAGACTGACTGACTAACTGCCTGACTGACTGAGACTGGACTGACTGACTGACTGACTGACTGACTGACTGACTAACTGACTGACTGAGACTGACTGACTGATTGCTTGACTCTCTGACTGGCTATTTCACTGACTGACTGAATGACTAAATGACTGACTGACACTGACTGACTGACTGCTTGACTACCTGACTGACTGCTTGACTGACTAACTGACTGGACAGGACTGACCGACTGACTGACTGACAGACTGACTGAATAAGGATGACTGACAGACTGACTGAATAAGGCTGACTGACTGACTGACTGACAGACTGACTGAATAAGGCTGACCGACTGACTGACTGCCTGACTGACTGACTGACTGACTGACTGACTGACCGAGACTGACTGACTGACTGACTGAGACTGGACTGGACTGACTGACTGACTGACTGACTGAGACTGACTGACTGCTTTAGTGACTAACTGACTGCACAGGACTGACCGACTGACTGACTGACTGACTGCCTGACTGAATGACTGACTGACTGAGACTAAATGACTGACTGCTTGACTGACTGGCTGAAGGACTAACTGACTGACTGAGTGACTGACTGACTGGACTGACTGACTGAGACTGAATGACTGAGTGCTTGACTGATTGACTGTCAGACTGACTGACTGACTTCGCAAAAGGGAAAAATAAAAAAAAAGAATTATAAAATTAGAAAAAAATATTTGCATTTAAGATTTCCTTTCCGGCCGGGACTCGAACCCAGTACCACGCGCTAGGAACCCAACGGTCTAGCCATTAGGCTATCGGAGCTCTGTCGATGGAAGTCTTAAATATAATAAAAACAAAAAATGCACCTTGGTAATTATTGATTCAAACACTTTGAAATTTACAGGTCGAATAATTAAACTGACTCAGAATTTTTCTCCCTACATAAATAATCAATATTCGCAAAAGAGAAAAATTAAAAAAAAAAGAAGAAGAAATTTCAAATTAGAAACTAAAAGTATACATTGAAGATTTTCGTTCAGGCTGGGACTCGAACCCAGGGCCACTCGCTTGGAAGCCTAACACTCTAGCCATTAGTCTATGGGAGCTCTGTCGGTGGGCGTTTTAAATATAATAAAAACAAAAAATGCACCTTGGTAATTGTTTATTTAAACACTTTGAAATCTTCGTGTCGAAAAATTAAACTGACTCAGAATTTTCTTCCCTACATAAATAATCAATAATTGCAAAGGAAAGAAATTGAAAAAAAAGAATTTTCAAATTAGAAAAGAAATATATTCATTGAAGATATTCGCTCCGGCTGGGACTCGAACCCAGGCCACTCGCTTGGAAGACCAGCGGTCTAGCCATTAGGCTATCGGAGTTCTGTCCAGCGGAGTCTTACTGCCTGACTGACAGACTGACTCACTGACTGACCGAGACTGACTGACTGACTCACTGACTGACCGAGACTGACTGACTAACTGCCTGACTGACTGAGACTGGACTGACTGACTGACTGACTGACTGACTGACTAACTGACTGACTGAGACTGACTGACTGATTGCTTGACTCTCTGACTGGCTATTTCACTGACTGACAGACTGACTGACTGACTGACTGATACTGACTGACTGACTCACTGACTGACCGAGACTGACTGACTAACTGCCTGAATGACTGAGACTGGACTGACTGACTGACTGACTGACTGACTGACTAACTGACTGACTGAGACTGACTGACTGACTGCTTGACTCTCTGACTGGCTATTTCACTGACTGACTGAATGACTAAATGACTGACTGACACTGACTGACTGACTGCTTGACTACCTGACTGACTGCTTGACTGACTAACTGACTGGACAGGACTGACCGACTGACTGACAGACTGACTGAATAAGGATGACTGACGGACTGACTGAATAAGGCTGACTGACTGACTGACTGACAGACTGACTGAATAAGGCTGACCGACTGACTGACTGCCTGACTGACTGACTGACTGACTGACTGACTGACTGACTGACCGAGACTGACTGACTGACTGACTGAGACTGGACTGGACTGACTGACTGACTGACTGACTGACTGCTTTAGTGACTAACTGACTGCACAGGACTGACCGACTGACTGACTGACTGACTGCCTGACTGACTGACTGACTGAATGACTGACTGACTGAGACTAAATGACTGACTGCTTGACTGACTGGCTGAAGGACTAACTGACTGACTGAGTGACTGACTGACTGACTGACTGACTGAGACTGAATGACTGAGTGCTTGACGGATTGACTGTCAGACTGACTGACTGACTTCGCAAAAGGGAAAAATAAAAAAAAAGAATTATAAAATTAGAAAAAATATTTGCATTTTAGATTTCCTTTCCGGCCGGGACTCGAACCCAGTACCACGCGCTCGGAACCCAACGGTCTAGCCATTAGGCTATCGGTGCTCTGTCGTGGAAGTCTTAAATATAATAAAAACAAAAAATGCACCTTGGTAATTATTGATTCAAACACTTTGAAACTTACAGGTCGAATAATTAAACTGACTCAGAATTTTTCTCCCTACATAAATAATCAATATTCGCAAAAGAGAAAAATTAAAAAAAAAGAAGAAGAAATTTCAAATTAGAAACTAAAAGTATACATTGAAGATTTTCGTTCAGGCTGGGACTCGAACCCAGGGCCACTCGCTTGGAAGCCTAACACTCTAGCCATTAGTCTATGGGAGCTCTGTCGGTGGGAGTTTTAAATATAATAAAAACAAAAAATGCACCTTGGTAATTGTTTATTTAAACACTTTGAAATCTTCGTGTCGAAAAATTAAACTGACTCAGAATTTTCTTCCCTACATAAATAATCAATAATTGCAAAGGAAAGAAATTGAAAAAAAAAAGAATTTTCAAATTAGAAAAGAAATATATACATTGAAGATATTCACTCCGGCTGGGACTCGAACCCAGGCCACTCGCTTGGAAGACCAGCGGTCAAGCCATTAGGCTATCGGAGTTCTGTCGAGCGGAGTCTTACTGCCTGACTGATACTGCCTGACTGACAGACTGACTCACTGACTGACTGATACTGACTGACTGACTCACTGACTGACCGAGACTGACTGACTAACTGCCTGACTGACTGAGACTGGACTGACTGACTGACTGACTGACTGACTAACTGACTGACTGAGACTGACTGACTGATTGCTTGACTCTCTGACTGGCTATTTCACTGACTGACTGAATGACTAAATGACTGACTGACACTGACTGACTGACTGCTTGACTACCTGACTGACTGCTTGACTGACTAACTGACTGGACAGGACTGACCGACTGACTGACTGACAGACTGACTGAATAAGGATGACTGACGGACTGACTGAATAAGGCTGACTGACTGACTGACTGACAGACTGACTGAATAAGGCAGACCGACTGACTGACTGCCTGACTGACTGACTGACTGACTGACCGAGACTGACTGACTGACTGACTGACTGACTGACTGACTGACCGAGACTGACTGACTGACTGACTGAGACTGGACTGGACTGACTGACTGACTGACTGACTGAGACTGACTGACTGCTTTAGTGACTAACTGACTGCACAGGACTGACCGACTGACTGACTGACTGACTGCCTGACTGACTGACTGATTGAATGACTGACTGACTGAGACTAAATGACTGACTGCTTGACTGACTGGCTGAAGGACGAACTGACTGACTGAGTGACTGACTGACTGACTGACTGACTGAGACTGAATGACTGAGTGCTTGACTGATTGACTGTCAGACTGACTGACTGACTTCGCAAAAGGGAAAAATAAAAAAAAAAGAATTATAAAATTAGAAAAAAATATTTGCATTTAAGATTTCCTTTCCGGCCGGGACTCGAACCCAGTACCACGCGCTAGGAACCCAACGGTCTAGCCATTAAGCTATCGGTGCTCTGTCGTGGAAGTCTTAAATATAATAAAAACAAAAAATGCACCTTGGTAATTATTGATTCAAACACTTTGAAACTTACAGGTCGAATAATTAAACTGACTCAGAATTTTTCTCCCTACATAAATAATCAATATTCGCAAAAGAGAAAAATTAAAAAAAAAGAAGAAGAAATTTCAAATTAGAAACTAAAAGTATACATTGAAGATTTTCGTTCAGGCTGGGACTCGAACCCAGGCCACTCGCTTGGAAGACCAGCGGTCTAGCCATTAGGCTATCGGAGTTCTGTCGAGCGGAGTCTTACTGCCTGACTGATACTGCCTGACTGACAGACTGACTCACTGACTGACTGATACTGACTGACTGACTCACTGACTGACCGAGACTGACTGACTAACTGCCTGACTGACTGAGACTGGACTGACTGACTGACTGACTGACTGACTAACTGACTGACTGAGACTGACTGACTGATTGCTTGACTCTCTGACTGGCTATTTCACTGACTGACTGAATGACTAAATGACTGACTGCTTGACTACCTGACTGACTGCTTGACTGACTAACTGACTGGACAGGACTGACCGACTGACTGACTGACAGACTGACTGAATAAGGATGACTGACAGACTGACTGAATAAGGCTGACTGACTGACTGACTGACAGACTGACTGAATAAGGCTGACCGACTGACTGACTGCCTGACTGACTGACTGACTGACTGACTGACTGACCGAGACTGACTGACTGACTGACTGAGACTGGACTGGACTGACTGACTGACTGACTGACTGAGACTGACTGACTGCTTTAGTGACTAACTGACTGCACAGGACTGACCGACTGACTGTCTGACTGACTGCCTGACTGAATGACTGACTGACTGAGACTAAATGACTGACTGCTTGACTGACTGGCTGAAGGACTAACTGACTGACTGAGTGACTGACTGACTGGACTGACTGACTGAGACTGAATGACTGAGTGCTTGACTGATTGACTGTCAGTCTGACTGACTGACTTCGCAAAAGGGAAAAATAAAAAAAAAAGAATTATAAAATTAGAAAAAAATATTTGCATTTAAGATTTCCTTTCCGGCCGGGACTCGAACCCGGTACCACGCGCTAGGAACCCAACGGTCTAGCCATTAGGCTATCGGAGCTCTGTCGATGGAAATCTTAAATATAATAAAAACAAAAAATGCACCTTGGTAATTATTGATTCAAACACTTTGAAATTTACAGGTCGAATAATTAAACTGACTCAGAATTTTTCTCCCTACATAAATAATCAATATTCGCAAAAGAGAAAAATTAAAAAAAAAAGAAGAAGAAATTTCAAATTAGAAACTAAAAGTATACATTGAAGATTTTCGTTCAGGCTGGGACTCGAACCCAGGGCCACTCGCTTGGAAGCCTAACACTCTAGCCATTAGTCTATGGGAGCTCTGTCGGTGGGAGCTTTAAATATAATAAAAACAAAAAATGCACCTTGGTAATTGTTTATTTAAACACTTTGAAATCTTCGTGTCGAAAAATTAAACTGACTCAGAATTTTCTTCTCTACATAAATAATCAATAATTGCAAAGGAAAGAAATTGAAAAAAAAGAATTTTCAAATTAGAAAAGAAATATATTCATTGAAGATATTCGCTCCGGCTGGGACTCGAACCCAGGCCACTCGCTTGGAAGACCAGCGGTCTAGCCATTAGGCTATCGGAGTTCTGTCCAGCGGAGTCTTACTGCCTGACTGACAGACTGACTCACTGACTGACTGATACTGACTGACTGACTCACTGACTGACCGAGACTGACTGACTAACTGCCTGACTGACTGAGACTGGACTGACTGACTGACTGACTGACTGACTGACTAACTGACTGACTGAGACTGACTGACTGACTGCTTGACTCTCTGACTGGCTATTTCACTGACTGACTGAATGACTAAATGACTGACTGACACTGACTGACTGACTGCTTGACTACCTGACTGACTGCTTGACTGACTAACTGACTGGACAGGACTGACCGACTGACTGACTGACTGAATAAGGATGACTGACGGACTGACTGAATAAGGCTGACTGACTGACTGACAGACTGACTGAATAAGGCTGACCGACTGACTGACTGCCTGACTGACTGACTGACTGACTGACTGACTGACCGAGACTGACTGACTGACTGACTGAGACTGGACTGGACTGACTGACTGACTGACTGAGACTGACTGACTGCTTTAGTGACTAACTGACTGCACAGGACTGACCGACTGACTGACTGACTGACTGCCTGACTGACTGACTGACTGAATGACTGACTGACTGAGACTAAATGACTGACTGCTTGACTGACTGGCTGAAGGACTAACTGACTGACTGAGTGACTGACTGACTGGACTGACTGACTGAGACTGAATGACTGAGTGCTTGACTGATTGACTGTCAGACTGACTGACTGACTTCGCAAAAGGGAAAAATAATAAAAAAAGAATTATAAAATTAGAAAAAAATATTTGCATTTAAGATTTCCTTTCCGGCCGGGACTCGAACCCAGTACCACGCGCTAGGAACCCAACGGTCTAGCCATTAGGCTATCGGTGCTCTGTCGATGGAAGTCTTAAATATAATAAAAACAAAAAATGCACCTTGGTAATTATTGATTCAAACACTTTGAAACTTACAGGTCGAATAATTAAACTGACTCAGAATTTTTCTCCCTACATAAATAATCAATATTCGCAAAAGAGAAAAATTAAAAAAAAAAGAAGAAGAAATTTCAATTTAAAAACTAAAAGTATACATTGAAGATTTTCTTTCAGGCTGGGACTCGAACCCAGGGCCACTCGCGTGGAAGCCTAACACTCTAGCCATTAGTCTATGGGAGCTCTGTCGGTGGGAGTTTTAAATATAATAAAAACAAAATATGCACCTTGGTAATTGTTTATTTAAACACTTTGAAATCTTCGTGTCGAAAAATTAAACTGACTCAGAATTTTCTTCCCTACATAAATAATCAATATTCGCAAAAGAGAAAAATTAAAAAAAAAAGAAGAAGAAATTTCAAATTAGAAACTAAAACTATACATTGAAGATTTTCGTTCAGGCTGGGACTCGAACCCAGGGCCACTCGCTTGGAAGCCTAACACTCTAGCCATTAGTCTATGGGAGCTCTGTCGGTGGGAGTTTTAAATATAATAAAAACAAAAAATGCACCTTGGTAATTGTTTATTTAAACACTTTGAAATCTTCGTGTCGAAAAATTAAACTGACTCAGAATTTTCTTCCCTACATAAATAATCAATAATTGCAAAGGAAAGAAATTGAAAAAAAAAAGAATTTTCAAATTAGAAAAGAAATATATACATTGAAGATATTCGCTCCGGCTGGGACTCGAACCCAGGCCACTCGCTTGGAAGACCAACGGTCTAGCCATTAGGCTATCGGAGTTCTGTCGAGCGGAGTCTTACTGCCTGACTGATACTGCCTGACTGACAGACTGACTCACTGACTGACTGATACTGACTGACTGACTCACTGACTGAACGAGACTGACTGACTAACTGCCTGACTGACTGAGACTGGACTGACTGACTGACTGACTGACTGACTGACTAACTGACTGACTGAGACTGACTGACTGATTGCTTGACTCTCTGACTGGCTATTTCACTGACTGACTGAATGACTAAATGACTGACTGACACTGACTGACTGACTGCTTGACTACCTGACTGACTGCTTGACTGACTAACTGACTGGACAGGACTGACCGACTGACTGACTGACTGAATAAGGATGACTGACGGACTGACTGAATAAGGCTGACTGACTGACTGACTGACTGACTGACTGAGACTGACTGACTGACTGACTGAGACTGGACTGGACTGACTGACTGACTGACTGACTGAGACTGACTGACTGCTTTAGTGACTAACTGACTGCACAGGACTGACCGACTGACTGACTGACTGACTGCCTGACTGACTGACTGACTGAATGACTGACTGACTGAGACTAAATGACTGACTGCTTGACTGACTGGCTGAAGGACTAACTGACTGACTGAGTGACTGACTGACTGGACTGACTGACTGAGACTGAATGACTGAGTGCTTGACTGATTGACTGTCAGACTGACTGACTGACTTCGCAAAAGGGAAAAATAAAAAAAAAGAATTATAAAATTAGAAAAAAATATTTGCATTTAAGATTTCCTTTCCGGCCGGGACTCGAACCCAGTACCACGCGCTAGGAACCCAACGGTCTAGCCATTAGGCTATCGGAGCTCTGTCGATGGAAGTCTTAAATATAATAAAAACAAAAAATGCACCTTGGTAATTATTGATTCAAACACTTTGAAATTTACAGGTCGAATAATTAAACTGACTCAGAATTTTTCTCCCTACATAAATAATCAATATTCGCAAAAGAGAAAAATTAAAAAAAAAAGAAGAAGAAATTTCAAATTAGAAACTAAAAGTATACATTGAAGATATTCGCTCCGGCTGGGACTCGAACCCAGGCCACTCGCTTGGAAGACCAGCGGTCTAGCCATTAGGCTATCGGAGTTCTGTCGAGCGGAGTCTTACTGCCTGACTGATACTGCCTGACTGACAGACTGACTCACTGACTGACTGATACTGACTGACTGACTCACTGACTGACCGAGACTGACTGACTAACTGCCTGACTGACTGAGACTGGACTGACTGACTGACTGACTGACTGACTAACTGACTGACTGAGACTGACTGACTGATTGCTTGACTCTCTGACTGGCTATTTCACTGACTGACTGAATGACTAAATGACTGACTGACACTGACTGACTGACTGCTTGACTACCTGACTGACTGCTTGACTGACTAACTGACTGGACAGGACTGACCGACTGACTGACTGACAGACTGACTGAATAAGGATGACTGACGGACTGACTGAATAAGGCTGACTGACTGACTGACTGACAGACTGACTGAATAAGGCTGACCGACTGACTGACTGCCTGACTGACTGACTGACTGACTGACTGACTGACTGACTGACCGAGACTGACTGACTGACTGATTGAGACTGGACTGGACTGACTGACTGACTGACTGACTGAGACTGACTGACTGCTTTAGTGACTAACTGACTGCAGAGGACTGACCGACTGACTGACTGACTGACTGCCTGACTGACTGACTGACTGAATGACTGACTGACTGAGACTAAATGACTGACTACTTGACTGACTGGCTGAAGGACTAACTGACTGACTGAGTGACTGACTGACTGACTGACTGACTGAGACTGAATGACTGAGTGCTTGACTGATTGACTGTCAGACTGACTGACTGACTTCGCAAAAGGGAAAAATAAAAAAAAAAGAATTATAAAATTAGAAAAAAATATTTGCATTTAAGATTTCCTTTCCGGCCGGGACTCGAACCCAGTACCACGCGCTAGGAACCCAACGGTCTAGCCATTAGGCTATCGGTGCTCTGTCGTGGAAGTCTTAAATATAATAAAAACAAAAAATGCACCTTGGTAATTATTGATTCAAACACTTTGAAACTTACAGGTCGAATAATTAAACTGACTCAGAATTTTTCTCCCTACATAAATAATCAATATTCGCAAAAGAGAAAAATTTAAAAAAAAGAAGAAGAAATTTTAAATTAGAAACTAAAAGTATACATTGAAGATTTTCGTTCAGGCTGGAACTCGAACCCAGGGCCACTCGCTTGGAAGCCTAACACTCTAGCCATTAGTCTATGGGAGCTCTGTCGGTGGGAGTTTTAAATATAATAAAAACAAAAAATGCACCTTGGTAATTGTTTATTTAAACACTTTGAAATCTTCGTGTCGAAAAATTAAACTGACTCAGAATTTTCTTCCCTACATAAATAATCAATAATTGCAAAGGAAAGAAATTGAAAAAAAAAAGAATTTTCAAATTAGAAAAGAAATATATACATTGAAGATATTCACTCCGGCTGGGACTCGAACCCAGGCCACTCGCTTGGAAGACCAGCGGTCTAGCCATTAGGCTATCGGAGTTCTGTCGAGCGGAGTCTTACTGCCTGACTGATACTGCCTGACTGACAGACTGACTCACTGACTGACTGATACTGACTGACTGACTCACTGACTGACCGAGACTGACTGACTAACTGCCTGACTGACTGACTGACTGACTGACTGACTGACTAACTGACTGACTGAGACTGACTGACTGATTGCTTGACTCTCTGACTGGCTATTTCACTGACTGACTGAATGACTAAATGACTGACTGACACTGACTGACTGACTGCTTGACTACCTGACTGACTGCTTGACTGACTAACTGACTGGACAGGACTGACCGACTGACTGACTGACAGACTGACTGAATAAGGATGACTGACGGACTGACTGAATAAGGCTGACTGACTGACTGACTGACAGACTGACTGAATAAGGCTGACCGACTGACTGACTGCCTGACTGACTGACTGACTGACTGACTGACTGACTGACTGACTGACTGACCGAGACTGACTGACTGACTGACTGAGACTGGACTGGACTGACTGACTGACTGACTAACTGAGACTGACTGACTGACTGACTGCCTGACTGACTGACTGACTGAATGACTGACTGACTGAGACTAAATGACTGAGTGCTTGACTGATTGACTGTCAGACTGACTGACTGACTTCGCAAAAGGGAAAAATAAAAAAAAAGAATTATAAAATTAGAAAAAAATATTTGCATTTAAGATTTCCTTTCCGGCCGGGACTCGAACCCAGTACCACGCGCTAGGAACCCAACGGTCTAGCCATTAGGCTATCGGTGCTCTGTCGATGGAAGTCTTAAATATAATAAAAACAAAAAATGCACCTTGGTATTTATTGATTCAAACACTTTGAAACTTACAGGTCGAATAATTAAACTGACTCAGAATTTTTCTCCCTACATAAATAATCAATATTCGCAAAAGAGAAAAATTAAAAAAAAGAAGAAGAAATTTCAAATTAGAAACTAAAAGTATACATTGAAGATTTTCGTTCAGGCTGGGACTCGAACCCAGGGCCACTCGCTTGGAAGTCTAAAACTCTAGCCATTAGTCTATGGGAGCTCTGTCGGTGGGAGTTTTAAATATAATAAAAACAAAAAATGCACCTTGGTAATTGTTTATTTAAACACTTTGAAATCTTCGTGTCGAAAAATTAAACTGACTCAGAATTTTCTTCCCTACATAAATAATCAATAATTGCAAAGGAAAGAAATTGAAAAAAAAAAAGAATTTTCAAATTAGAAAAGAAATATATACATTGAAGATATTCGCTCCGGCTGGGACTCGAACCCAGGCCACTCGCTTGGAAGACCAGCGGTCTAGCCATTAGGCTATCGGAGTTCTGTCGAGCGGAGTCTTACTGCCTGACTGATACTGCCTGACTGACAGACTGACTCACTGACTGACTGATACTGACTGACTGACTCACTGACTGACCGAGACTGACTGACTGACTGCCTGACTGACTGAGACTGGACTGACTGACTGACTGACTGACTAACTGACTGACTGAGACTGACTGACTGACTGCTTGACTCTCTGACTGGCTATTTCACTGACTGACTGAATGACTAAATGACTGACTGACACTGACTGACTGACTGCTTGACTACCTGACTGACTGCTTGACTGACTAACTTACTGGACAGGACTGACCGACTGACTGACTGACAGACTGACTGAATAAGGATGACTGACAGACTGACTGAATAAGGCTGACTGACTGACTGACAGACAGACTGACTGAATAACGCTGACCGACTGACTGACTGCCTGACTGACTGACTGACTGAATGACTGACTGACTGACCGAGACTGACTGACTGACTGACTGAGACTGGACTGGACTGACTGACTGACTGACTGACTGAGACTGACTGACTGCTTTAGTGACTAACTGACTGCACAGGACTGACCGACTGACTGACTGACTGACTGCCTGACTGACTGACTGACTGATACTGACTGACTGACTCACTGACTGACCGAGACTGACTGACTAACTGCCTGACTGACTGAGACTGGACTGACTGGCTGACTGACTGACTGACTAACTGACTGCTTGACTCTCTGACTGGCTATTTCACTGACTGACTGAATGACTAAATGACTGACTGACACTGACTGACTGACTGCTTGACTACCTGACTGACTGCTTGACTGACTAACTTACTGGACAGGACTGACCGACTGACTGACTGACAGACTGACTGAATAAGGATGACTGACAGACTGACTGAATAAGGCTGACTGACTGACTGACAGACAGACTGACTGAATAAGGCTGACCGACTGACTGACTGCCTGACTGACTGACTGAATGAATGACTGACTGACTGACTGACCGAGACTGACTGACTGACTGACTGAGACTGGACTGGACTGACTGACTGACTGACTGACTGAGACTGACTGACTGCTTTAGTGACTAACTGACTGCACAGGACTGACCGACTGACTGACTGACTGACTGCCTGACTGACTGACTGACTGAATGACTGACTGACTGGCTGAAGGACTAACTGACTGACTGAGTGACTGACTGACTGGACTGACTGACTGAGACTGAATGACTGAGTGCTTGACTGATTGACTGTCAGACTGACTGACTGACTTCGCAAAAGGGAAAAATAAAAAAAAAAGAATTATAAAATTAGAAAAAAATATTCGCATCTAAGATTTCCTTTCCGGCCGGGACTCGAACCCAGTACCACGCGCTAGGAACCCAACGGTCTAGCCATTAGGCTATCGGAGCTCTGTCGATGGAAGTCTTGAATATAATAAAAACAAATAATGCACCTTGGTAATTATTGATTCAAACACTTTGAAATTTACAGGTCGAATAATTAAACTGACTCAGAATTTTTCTCCCTACATAAATAATCAATATTCGCAAAAGAGAAAAATTAAAAAAAAAAGAAGAAGAAATTTCAAATTAGAAACTAAAAGTATACATTGAAGATTTTCGTTCAGGCTGGAACTCGAACCCAGGGCCACTCGCTTGGAAGCCTAACACTCTAGCCATTAGTCTATGGGAGCTCTGTCGGTGGGAGTTTTAAATATAATAAAAACAAATAATGCACCTTGGTAATTGTTTATTTAAACTCTTTGAAATCTTCGTGTCGAAAAATTAAACTGACTCAGAATTTTCTTCCCTACATAAATAATCAATATTCGCAAAAGAGAAAAATTAAAAAAAAAAGAAGAAGAAATTTCAAATTAGAAACTAAAAGTATACATTGAAGATTTTCGTTCAGGCTGGGACTCGAACCCAGGGCCACTCGCTTGGAAGCCTAACACTCTAGCCATTAGTCTATGGGAGCTCTGTCGGTGGGAGTTTTAAATATAATAAAAACAAAAAATGCACCTTGGTAATTGTTTATTTAAACACTTTGAAATCTTCGTGTCGAAAAATTAAACTGACTCAGAATTTTCTTCCCTACATAAATAATCAATAATTGCAAAGGAAAGAAATTGAAAAAAAAAAGAATTTTCAAATTAGAAAAGAAATATATACATTGAAGATATTCGCTCCGGCTGGGACTCGAACCCAGGCCACTCGCTTGGAAGACCAGCGGTCTAGCCATTAGGCTATCGGAGTTCTGTCGAGCGGAGTCTTACTGCCTGACTGATACTGCCTGACTGACGGACTGACTCACTGACTGACTGATACTGACTGACTGACTCACTGACTGACCGAGACTGACTGACTAACTGCCTGACTGACTGAGACTGGACTGACTGACTGACTGACTGACTGACTGACTAACTGACTGACTGAGACTGACTGACTGATTGCTTGACTCTCTGACTGGCTATTTCACTGACTGACTGAATGACTAAATGACTGACTGACACTGACTGACTGACTGCTTGACTACCTGACTGACTGCTTGACTGACTAACTGACTGGACAGGACTGACCGACTGACTGACTGACAGACTGACTGCATAAGGATGACTGACGGACTGACTGAATAAGGCTGACTGACTAACTGACTGACAGACTGACTGAATAAGGCTGACCGACTGACTGACTGCTTGACTGACTGACTGACTGACTGACTGACTGACTGACTGACTGAGACTGACTGACTGCTTTAGTGACTAACTGACTGCACAGGACTGACCGACTGACTGACTGACTGACTGCCTGACTGACTGACTGACTGAATGACTGACTGACTGAGACTAAATGACTGACTGCTTGACTGACTGGCTGAAGGACTAACTGACTGACTGAGTGACTGACTGACTGGACTGACTGACTGAGACTGAATGACTGAGTGCTTGACTGATTGACTGTCAGACTGACTGACTGACTTCGCAAAAGGGAAAAATAAAAAAAAAGAATTATAAAATTAGAAAAAAATATTTGCATTTAAGATTTCCTTTCCGGCTGGGACTCGAACCCAGTACCACGCGCTAGGAACCCAACGGTCTAGCCATTAGGCTATCGGTGCTCTGTCGATGGAAGTCTTAAATATAATAAAAACAAAAAATGCACCTTGGTAATTATTGATTCAAACACTTTGAAACTTACAGGTCGAATAATTAAACTGACTCAGAATTTTTCTCCCTACATAAATAATCAATATTCGCAAAAGAGAAAAATTAAAAAAAAAGAAGAAGAAATTTCAAATTAGAAACTAAAAGTATACATTGAAGATTTTCGTTCAGGCTGGGACTCGAACCCAGGGCCACTCGCTTGGAAGCCTAACACTCTAGCCATTAGTCTATGGGAGCTCTGTCGGTGGGAGTTTTAAATATAATAAAACAAAAAATGCACCTTGGTAATTGTTTATTTAAACACTTTGAAATCTTCGTGTCGAAAAATTAAACTGACTCAGAATTTTCTTCCCTACATAAATAATCAATAATTGCAAAGAAAAGAAATTGAAAAAAAAAAAGAATTTTCAAATTAGAAAAGAAATATATACATTGAAGATATTCGCTCCGGCTGGGACTCGAACCCAGGCCACTCGCTTGGAAGACCAGCGGTCTAGCCATTAGGCTATCGGAGTTCTGTCGAGCGGAGTCTTACTGCCTGACTGATACTGCCTGACTGACAGACTGACTCACTGACTGACTGATACTGACTGACTGACTCACTGACTGACCGAGACTGACTGACTAACTGCCTGACTGACTGAGACTGGACTGACTGACTGACTGACTGACTGACTAACTGACTGACTGAGACTGACTGACTGACTGCTTGACTCTCTGACTGGCTATTTCACTGACTGACTGAATGACTAAATGACTGACTGACACTGACTGACTGACTGCTTGACTACCTGACTGACTGCTTGACTGACTAACTGACTGGACAGGACTGACCGACTAACTGACTGACAGACTGACTGAATAAGGATGACTGACAGACTGACTGAATAAGGCTGACTGACTGACTGACAGACAGACTGACTGAATAAGGCTGACCGACTGACTGACTGCCTGACTGACTGACTGACTGAATGACTTACTGACTGACTGACCGAGACTGACTGACTGACTGACTGAGACTGCACTGGACTGACTGACTGACTGACTGACTGAGACTGACTGACTGCTTTAGTGACTAACTGACTGCACAGACTGACCGACTGACTGACTGACTGACTGCCTGACTGACTGACTGACTGAATGACTGACTGACTGAGACTAAATGACTGACTGCTTGACTGACTGGCTGAAGGACTAACTGACTGACTGAGTGACTGACTGACTGGACTGACTGACTGAGACTGAATGACTGAGTGCTTGACTGATTGACTGTCAGACTGACTGACTGACTTCGCAAAAGGGAAAAATAAAAAAAAAGAATTATAAAATTAGAAAAAAATATTTGCATTTAAGATTTCCTTTCCGGCCGGGACTCGAACCCAGTACCATGCGCTAGGAACCCAACGGTCTAGCCATTAGGCTATCGGAGCTCTGTCGATGGAAGTCTTAAATATAATAAAAACAAAAAATGCACCTTGGTAATTATTGATTCAAACACTTTGAAATTTACAGGTCGAATAATTAAACTGACTCAGAATTTTTCTCCCTACATAAATAATCAATATTCGCAAAAGAGAAAAATTAAAAAAAAAAGAAGAAGAAATTTCAAATTAGAAACTAAAAGTATACATTGAAGATTTTCGTTCAGGCTGGGACTCGAACCCAGGGCCACTCGCTTGGAAGCCTAACACTCTAGCCATTAGTCTATGGGAGCTCTGTCGGTGGGAGTTTTAAATATAATAAAAACAAAAAATGCACCTTGGTAATTGTTTATTTAAACACTTTGAAATCTTCGTGTCGAAAAATTAAACTGACTCAGAATTTTCTTCCCTACATAAATAATCAATAATTGCAAAGGAAAGAAATTGAAAAAAAAAAAGAATTTTCAAATTAGAAAAGAAATATATACATTGAAGATATTCGCTCCGGCTGGGACTCGAACCCAGGCCACTCGCTTGGAAGACCAGCGGTCTAGCCATTAGGCTATCGGAGTTCTGTCGAGCGGAGTCTTACTGCCTGACTGATACTGCCTGACTGACAGACTGACTCACTGACTGACTGATACTGACTGACTGACTGATACTGACTGACTGACTCACTGACTGACCGAGACTGACTGACTAACTGCCTGACTGACTGAGACTGGACTGACTGACTGACTGACTGACTGACTGACTAACTGACTGACTGAGACTGACTGACTGACTGCTTGACTCTCTGACTGGCTATTTCACTGACTGACTGAATGACTAAATGACTGACTGACACTGACTGACTGACTGCTTGACTACCTGACTGACTGCTTGACTGACTAACTGACTGGACAGGACTGACCGACTGACTGACTGACAGACTGACTGAATAAGGCTGACTGACTGACTGACTGACAGACTGACTGAATAAGGCTGACCGACTGACTGACTGCCTGACTGAGTGACTGACTGAATGACTGACTGACTGACTGACCGAGACTGACTGACTGACTGACTGAGACTGGACTGGACTGACTGACTGACTGACTGACTGAGACTGACTGACTGCTTTAGTGACTAACTGACTGCACAGGACTGACCGACTGACTGACTGACTGACTGCCCGACTGACTGACTGAATGACTGACTGACTGAGACTAAATGACTGACTGCTTGACTGACTGGCTGAAGGACTAACTGACTGACTGAGTGACTGACTGACTGGACTGACTGACTGAGACTGAATGACTGAGTGCTTGACTGATTGACTGTCAGACTGACTGACTGACTTCGCAAAAGGGAAAAATAAAAAAAAAAGAATTATAAAATTAGAAAAAAATATTTGCATTTAAGATTTCCTTTCCGGCCGGGACTCGAACCCAGTACCACGCGCTAGGATCCCAACGGTCTAGCCATTAGGCTGTCGGAGCTCTGTCGATGGAAGTCTTAAATATAATAAAATAAAAAAATGCACCTTGGTAATTATTGATTCAAACACTTTGAAATTTACAGGTCGAATAATTAAACTGACTCAGAATTTTTCTCCCTACATAAATAATCAATATTCGCAAAAGAGAAAAATTTAAAAAAAAAGAAGAAGAAATTTCAAATTAGAAACTAAAAGTATACATTGAAGATTTTCGTTCAGGCTGGGACTCGAACCCAGGGCCACTCGCTTGGAAGCCTAACACTCTAGCCATTAGTCTATGGGAGCTCTGTCGGTGGGAGTTTTAAATATAATAAAACAAAAAATGCACCTGGGTAATTGTTTATTTAAACACTTTGAAATCTTCGTGTCGAAAAATTAAACTGACTCAGAATTTTCTTCCCTACATAAATAATCAATAATTGCAAAGGAAAGAAATTGAAAAAAAAAAAGAATTTTCAAATTAGAAAAGAAATATATACATTGAAGATATTCGCTCCGGCTGGGACTCGAACCCAGGCCACTCGCTTGGAAGACCAGCGGTCTAGCCATTAGGCTATCGGAGTTCTGTCGAGCGGTGTCTTACTGCCTGACTGATACTGCCTGACTGACAGACTGACTCACTGACTGACTGATACTGACTGACTGACTCACTGACTGACCGAGACTGACTGACTAACTGCCTGACTGACTGAGACTGGACTGACTGACTGACTGACTGACTGACTGACTGACTGACTGAGACTGACTGACTGACTGCTTGACTCTCTGACTGGCTATTTCACTGACTGACTGAATGACTAAATGACTGACTGACACTGACTGACTGACTGCTTGACTACCTGACTGACTGCTTGACTGACTAACTGACTGGACAGGACTGACCGACTAACTGACTGACAGACTGACTGAATAAGGATGACTGACAGACTGACTGAATAAGGCTGACTGACTGACTGACAGACAGACTGACTGAATAAGGCTGACCGACTGACTGACTGCCTGACTGACTGACTGACTGAATGACTTACTGACTGACTGACCGAGACTGACTGACTGACTGACTGAGACTGGACTGGACTGACTGACTGACTGAGACTGACTGACTGCTTTAGTGACTAACTGACTGCACAGACTGACCGACTGACTGACTGACTGACTGCCTGACTGACTGACTGACTGAATGACTGACTGACTGAGACTAAATGACTGACTGCTTGACTGACTGGCTGAAGGACTAACTGACTGACTGAGTGACTGGACTGACTGACTGAGACTGAATGACTGAGTGCTTGACTGATTGACTGTCAGACTGACTGACTGACTTCGCAAAAGGGAAAAATAAAAAAAAAGAGTTATAAAATTAGAAAAAAATATTTGCATTTAAGATTTCCTTTCCGGCCGGGACTCGAACCCAGTACCATGCGCTAGGAACCCAACGGTCTAGCCATTAGGCTATCGGAGCTCTGTCGATGGAAGTCTTAAATATAATAAAAACAAAAAATGCACCTTGGTAATTATTGATTCAAACACTTTGAAATTTACAGGTCGAATAATTAAACTGACTCAGAATTTTTCTCCCTACATAAATAATCAATATTCGCAAAAGAGAAAAATTAAAAAAAAAAGAAGAAGAAATTTCAAATTAGAAACTAAAAGTATACATTGAAGATTTTCGTTCAGGCTGGGACTCGAACCCAGGGCCACTCGCTTGGAAGCCTAACACTCTAGCCATTAGTCTATGGGAGCTCTGTCGGCGGGAGTTTTAAATATAATAAAAACAAAAAATGCACCTTAGTAATTGTTTATTTAAACACTTTGAAATCTTCGTGTCGAAAAATTAAACTGACTCAGAATTTTCTTCCCTACATAAATAATCAATAATTGCAAAGGAAAGAAATTGAAAAAAAAAAGAATTTTCAAATTAGAAAAGAAATATATACATTGAAGATATTCGCTCCGGCTGGGACTCGAACCCAGGCCACTCGCTTGGAAGACCAGCGGTCTAGCCATTAGGCTATCGGAGTTCTGTCGAGCGGAGTCTTACTGCCTGACTGATACTGCCTGACTGACAGACTGACTCACTGACTGACTGATACTGACTGACTGACTGATACTGACTGACTGACTCACTGACTGACCGAGACTGACTGACTAACTGCCTGACTGACTGAGACTGGACTGACTGACTGACTGACTGACTGACTGACTAACTGACTGACTGAGACTGACTGACTGACTGCTTGACTCTCTGACTGGCTATTTCACTGACTGACTGAATGACTAAATGACTGACTGACACTGACTGACTGACTGCTTGACTACCTGACTGACTGCTTGACTGACTAACTGACTGGACAGGACTGACCGACTGACTGACTGACAGACTGACTGAATAAGGCTGACTGACTGACTGACTGACAGACTGACTGAATAAGGCTGACCGACTGACTGACTGCCTGACTGAGTGACTGACTGAATGACTGACTGACTGACTGACCGAGACTGACTGACTGACTGACTGAGACTGGACTGGACTGACTGACTGACTGACTGACTGAGACTGACTGACTGCTTTAGTGACTAACTGACTGCACAGGACTGACCGACTGACTGACTGACTGACTGCCCGACTGACTGACTGAATGACTGACTGACTGAGACTAAATGACTGACTGCTTGACTGACTGGCTGAAGGACTAACTGACTGACTGAGTGACTGACTGACTGGACTGACTGACTGAGACTGAATGACTGAGTGCTTGACTGATTGACTGTCAGACTGACTGACTGACTTCGCAAAAGGGAAAAATAAAAAAAAAAGAATTATAAAATTAGAAAAAAATATTTGCATTTAAGATTTCCTTTCCGGCCGGGACTCGAACCCAGTACCACGCGCTAGGATCCCAACGGTCTAGCCATTAGGCTGTCGGAGCTCTGTCGATGGAAGTCTTAAATATAATAAAATAAAAAAATGCACCTTGGTAATTATTGATTCAAACACTTTGAAATTTACAGGTCGAATAATTAAACTGACTCAGAATTTTTCTCCCTACATAAATAATCAATATTCGCAAAAGAGAAAAATTTAAAAAAAAAGAAGAAGAAATTTCAAATTAGAAACTAAAAGTATACATTGAAGATTTTCGTTCAGGCTGGGACTCGAACCCAGGGCCACTCGCTTGGAAGCCTAACACTCTAGCCATTAGTCTATGGGAGCTCTGTCGGTGGGAGTTTTAAATATAATAAAACAAAAAATGCACCTGGGTAATTGTTTATTTAAACACTTTGAAATCTTCGTGTCGAAAAATTAAACTGACTCAGAATTTTCTTCCCTACATAAATAATCAATAATTGCAAAGGAAAGAAATTGAAAAAAAAAAGAATTTTCAAATTAGAAAAGAAATATATACATTGAAGATATTCGCTCCGGCTGGGACTCGAACCCAGGCCACTCGCTTGGAAGACCAGCGGTCTAGCCATTAGGCTATCGGAGTTCTGTCGAGCGGTGTCTTACTGCCTGACTGATACTGCCTGACTGACAGACTGACTCACTGACTGACTGATACTGACTGACTGACTCACTGACTGACCGAGACTGACTGACTAACTGCCTGACTGACTGAGACT
This sequence comes from Uloborus diversus, assembly GCF_026930045.1. NCBI lineage: Eukaryota > Metazoa > Arthropoda > Arachnida > Araneae > Uloboridae > Uloborus > Uloborus diversus. The sequence goes on from NW_026558809.1 coordinate 92,035, forward strand.
GGACTGACTGACTGACTGACTGACTGACTGACTGACTGACTGAGACTGACTGACTGACTGCTTGACTCTCTGACTGGCTATTTCACTGACTGACTGAATGACTAAATGACTGACTGACACTGACTGACTGACTGCTTGACTACCTGACTGACTGCTTGACTGACTAACTGACTGGACAGGACTGACCGACTAACTGACTGACAGACTGACTGAATAAGGATGACTGACAGACTGACTGAATAAGGCTGACTGACTGACTGACAGACAGACTGACTGAATAAGGCTGACCGACTGACTGACTGCCTGACTGACTGACTGACTGAATGACTTACTGACTGACTGACCGAGACTGACTGACTGACTGACTGAGACTGGACTGGACTGACTGACTGACTGAGACTGACTGACTGCTTTAGTGACTAACTGACTGCACAGACTGACCGACTGACTGACTGACTGACTGCCTGACTGACTGACTGACTGAATGACTGACTGACTGAGACTAAATGACTGACTGCTTGACTGACTGGCTGAAGGACTAACTGACTGACTGAGTGACTGGACTGACTGACTGAGACTGAATGACTGAGTGCTTGACTGATTGACTGTCAGACTGACTGACTGACTTCGCAAAAGGGAAAAATAAAAAAAAAGAGTTATAAAATTAGAAAAAAATATTTGCATTTAAGATTTCCTTTCCGGCCGGGACTCGAACCCAGTACCATGCGCTAGGAACCCAACGGTCTAGCCATTAGGCTATCGGAGCTCTGTCGATGGAAGTCTTAAATATAATAAAAACAAAAAATGCACCTTGGTAATTATTGATTCAAACACTTTGAAATTTACAGGTCGAATAATTAAACTGACTCAGAATTTTTCTCCCTACATAAATAATCAATATTCGCAAAAGAGAAAAATTAAAAAAAAAAGAAGAAGAAATTTCAAATTAGAAACTAAAAGTATACATTGAAGATTTTCGTTCAGGCTGGGACTCGAACCCAGGGCCACTCGCTTGGAAGCCTAACACTCTAGCCATTAGTCTATGGGAGCTCTGTCGGCGGGAGTTTTAAATATAATAAAAACAAAAAATGCACCTTAGTAATTGTTTATTTAAACACTTTGAAATCTTCGTGTCGAAAAATTAAACTGACTCAGAATTTTCTTCCCTACATAAATAATCAATAATTGCAAAGGAAAGAAATTGAAAAAAAAAAGAATTTTCAAATTAGAAAAGAAATATATACATTGAAGATATTCGCTCCGGCTGGGACTCGAACCCAGGCCACTCGCTTGGAAGACCAGCGGTCTAGCCATTAGGCTATCGGAGTTCTGTCGAGCGGAGTCTTACTGCCTGACTGATACTGCCTGACTGACAGACTGACTCACTGACTGACTGATACTGACTGACTGACTCACTGACTGACCGAGACTGACTGACTAACTGCCTGACTGACTGAGACTGGACTGACTGACTGACTGACTGACTAACTGACTGACTGAGACTGACTGACTGACTGCTTGACTCTCTGACTGGCTATTTCACTGACTGACTGAATGACTAAATGACTGACTGACACTGACTGACTGACTGCTTGACTACCTGACTGACTGCTTGACTGACTAACTGACTGGACAGGACTGACCGACTGACTGACTGACAGACTGACTGAATAAGGATGACTGACAGACTGACTGAATAAGGCTGACTGACTGACTGACAGACAGACTGACTGAATAAGGCTGACCGACTGACGGACTGCCTGACTGACTGACTGACTGAATGACTGACTGACTGACTGACCGAGACTGACTGACTGACTGACTGAGACTGGACTGGACTGACTGACTGACTGACTGACTGAGACTAACTGACTGCTTTAGTGACTAACTGACTGACTGCCTGACTGACTGACTGACTGAATGACTGACTGACTGAGACTAAATGACTGACTGCTTGACTGACTGGCTGAAGGACTAACTGACTGACTGAGTGACTGACTGACTGGACTGACTGACTGAGACTGAATGACTGAGTGCTTGACTGATTGACTGTCAGACTGACTGACTTCGCAAAAGGGAAAAATAAAAAAAAAGAATTATAAAATTAGAAAAAAATATTTGCATTTAAGATTTCCTTTCCGGCCGGGACTCGAACCCAGTACCACGCGCTAGGAACCCAACGGTCTAGCCATTAGGCTATCGGTGCTCTGTCGATGGAAGTCTTAAATATAATAAAAACAAAAAATGCACCTTGGTAATTATTGATTCAAACACTTTGAAATTTACAGGTCGAATAATTAAACTGACTCAGAATTTTTCTCCCTACATAAATAATCAATATTCGCAAAAGAGAAAAATTTAAAAAAAAGAAGAAGAAATTTCAAATTAGAAACTAAAAGTATACATTGAAGATTTTCGTTCAGGCTGGGACTCGAACCCAGGGCCACTCGCTTGGAAGCCTAACACGCTAGCCATTAGTCTACGGGAGCTCTGTCGGTGGGAGTTTTAAATATAATAAAAACAAAAAATGCACCTTGGTAATTGTTTATTTAAACACTTTGAAATCTTCGTGTCGAAAAATTAAACTGACTCAGAATTTTCTTCCCTACATAAATAATCAATAATTGCAAAGGAAAGAAATTGAAAAAAAAAGAATTTTCAAATTAGAAAAGAAATATATACATTGAAGATATTCGCTCCGGCTGGGACTCGAACCCAGGCCACTCGCTTGGAAGACCAGCGGTCTAGCCATTAGGCTATCGGAGTTCTGTCGAGCGGAGTCTTACTGCCTGACTGATACTGCCTGACTGACAGACTGACTCACTGACTGACTGATACTGACTGACTGACTCACTGACTGACCGAGACTGACTGACTAACTGCCTGACTGACTAAGACTGGTCTGACTGACTGACTGACTGACTCACTGACTGACCGAGACTGACTGACTAACTGCCTGACTGACTGAGACTGGTCTGACTGACTGACTGATTGACTGACTGACTAACTGACTGACTGAGACTGAATGACTGACTGCTTGACTCTCTGACTGGCTATTTCACTGACTGACTGAATGACTAAATGACTCACTGACACTGACTGACTGACTGCTTGACTACCTGACTGACTGCTTGACTGACTAACTGACTGGACAGGACTGACCGACTGACTGACTGACAGACTGAATGAATAAGGATGACTGACAGACTGACTGAATAAGGCTGACTGACTGACTGACAGACAGACTGACTGAATAAGGCTGACCGACTGACTGACTGCCTGACTGAATGACTGACTGACTGACTGACCGAGACTGACTGACTGAGACTGGACTGGACTGACTGACTGACTGACTGACTGAGACTGACTGACTGCTTTAGTGACTAACTGACTGCACAGGACTGACCGACTGACTGACTGACTGACTGCGTGACTGACTGACTGACTGAATGACTGACTGACTGAGACTAAATGACTGACTGCTTGACTGACTGGCTGAAGGACTAACTGACTGACTGAGTGACTGACTGACTGGACTGACTGACTGAGACTGAATGACTGAGTGCTTGACTGATTGACTGTCAGACTGACTGACTGACTTCGCAAAAGGGAAAAATAAAAAAAAAAGAATTATAAAATTAGAAAAAAATATTTGCATTTAAGATTTCCTTTCCGGCCGGGACTCGAACCCAGTACCACGCGCTAGGAACCCAACGGTCTAGCCATTAGGCTATCGGAGCTCTGTCGATGGAAGTCTTAAATATAATAAAAACAAAAAATGCACCTTGGTAATTATTGATTCAAACACTTTGAAATTTATAGGTCGAATAATTAAACTGACTCAGAATTTTTCTCCCTACATAAATAATCAATATTCGCAAAAGAGAAAAATTAAAAAAAAAAGAAGAAGAAATTTCAAATTAGAAACTAAAAGTATACATTGAAGATTTTCGTTCAGGCTGGGACTCGAACCCAGGGCCACTCGCTTGGAAGCCTAACACTCTAGCCATTAGTCTATGGGAGCTCTGTCGGTGGGAGTTTTAAATATAATAAAAACAAAAAATGCACCTTGGTAATTGTTTATTTAAACACTTTGAAATCTTCGTGTCGAAAAATTAAACTGACTCAGAATTTTCTTCCCTACATAAATAATCAATAATTGCAAAGGAAAGAAATTGAAAAAAAAAAAGAATTTTCAAATTAGAAAAGAAATATATACATTGAAGATATTCGCTCCGGCTTGGACTCGAACCCAGGCCACTCGCTTGGAAGACCAGCGGTCTAGCCATTAGGCTATCGGAGTTCTGTCGAGCGGAGTCTTACTGCCTGACTGATACTGCCTAACTGACAGACTGACTCACTGACTGACTGATACTGACTGACTGACTCACTGACTGACCGATACTGACTGACTAACTGCCTGACTGACTGAGACTGGACTGACTGACTGACTGACTGACTGACTGACTAACTGACTGACTGAGACTGACTGACTGACTGCTTGACTCTCTGACTGGCTATTTCACTGACTGACTGAATGACTAAATGACTGACTGACACTGACTGACTGACTGCTTGACTACCTGACTGACTGCTTGACTGACTATCTGACTGGACAGGACTGACCGACTGACTGACTGACTGACAGACTGACTGAATAAGGATGACTGACAGACTGACTGAATAAGGCTGACTGACTGACTGACTGACAGACTGACTGAATAAGGCTGACCGACTGACTGACTGCCTGACTGACTGACTGACTGAATGACTGACTGACTGACTGACCGAGACTGACTGACTGACTGACTGAGACTGGACTGGACTGACTGACTGACTGACTGACTGAGACTGACTGACTGCTTTAGTGACTAACTGACTGCACAGGACTGACCGACTGACTGACTGCCTGACTGACTGAATGACTGACTGACTGAGACTAAATGACTGACTGCTTGACTGACTGGCTGAAGGACTAACTGACTGACTCAGTGACTGACTGACTGGACTGACTGACTGAGACTGAATGACTGAGTGCTTGACTGATTGACTGTCAGACTGACTGACTGACTTCGCAAAAGGGAAAAATAAAAAAAAAAGAATTATAAAATTAGAAAAAAATATTTGCATTTAAGATTTCCTTTCCGGCCGGGACTCGAACCCAGTACCACGCGCTAGGAGCCCAACGGTCTAGCCATTAGGCTATCGGAGCTCTGTGGATGGAAGTCTTAAATATAATAAAAACAAAAAATGCACCTTGGTAATTATTGATTCAAACACTTTGAAATTTACAGGTCGAATAATTAAACTGACTCAGAATTTTTCTCCCTACATAAATAATCAATATTCGCAAAAGAGAAAAATTAAAAAAAAAAGAAGAAGAAATTTGAAATTAGAAACTAAAAGTATACATTGAAGATTTTCGTTCAGGCTGGGACTCGAACCCAGGGCCACTCGCTTGGAAGCCTAACACTCTAGCCATTAGTCTATGGGAGCTCTGTCGGTGGGAGTTTTAAATATAATAAAAACAAAAAATGCACCTTGGTAATTGTTTATTTAAACACTTTGAAATCTTCGTGTCGAAAAATTAAACTGACTCAGAATTTTCTTCCCTACATAAATAATCAATAATTGCAAAGGAAAGAAATTGAAAAAAAAAAGAATTTTCAAATTAGAAAAGAAATATATACATTGAAGATATTCGCTCCGGCTGGGACTCGAACCCAGGCCACTCGCTGGGAAGACCAGCGGTCTAGCCATTAGGCTATCGGAGTTCTGTCGAGCGGAGTCTTACTGCCTGACTGACAGACTGACTCACTGACTGACTGATACTGACTGACTGACTCACTGACTGACTGATACTGACTGACTGACTCACTGACTGACCGAGACTGACTGACTAACTGCCTGACTGATACTGACTGACTGACTCACTGACTGACCGAGACTGACTGACTAACTGCCTGACTGAGTGAGACTGGACTGACTGACTGACTGACTGACTGACTGACTAACTGACTGACTGAGACTGACTGACTGACTGCTTGACTCTCTGACTGGCTATTTCACTGACTGACTGAATGACTAAATGACTGACTGACACTGACTGACTGACTGCTTGACTACCTGACTGACTGCTTGACTGACTAACTGACTGGACAGGACTGACCGACTGACTGACTGACAGACTGACTGAATAAGGATGACTGACAGACTGACTGAATAAGGCTGACTGACTGACTGACTGACTGACAGACTGACTGAATAAGGCTGACCGACTGACTGACTGCCTGACTGACTGACTGAATGACTGACTGACTGACTGACCGAGACTGACTGACTGACTGACTGAGACTGGACTGGACTGACTGACTGACTGACTGACTGCTTTAGTGACTAACTGACTGCACAGGACTGACCGACTGACTGACTGACTGACTGCCTGACTGACTGACTGACTGAATGACTGACTGACTGGCTGAAGGACTAACTGACTGACTGAGTGACTGACTGACTGGACTGACTGACTGAGACTGAATGACTGAGTGCTTGAATGATTGACTGTCAGACTGACTGACTGACTTCGCAAAAGGGAAAAATAAAAAAAAAGAATTATAAAATTAGAAAAAAATATTTGCGTTTAAGATTTCCTTTCCGGCCGGGACTCGAACCCAGTACCTCGCGCTAGGAACCCAACGGTCTAGCCATTAGGCTATCGGAGCTCTGTCGATGGAAGTCTTAAATATAATAAAAACAAAAAATGCACCTTGGTAATTATTGATTCAAACACTTTGAAATTTACAAGTCGAATAATTAAACGGACTCAGAATTTTTCTCCCTACATAAATAATCAATATTCGCAAAAGAGAAAAATTAAAAAAAAAAGAAATTTCAAATTAAAAACTAAAAGTATACATTGAAGATTTTCGTTCAGGCTGGGACTCGAACCCAGGGCCACTCGCTTGGAAGCCTAACAGTCTAGCCATTAGTCTATGGGAGCTCTGTCAGTGGGAGTTTTAAATATAATAAAAACAAAAAATGCACCTTGGGAATTGTTTATTTAAACACTTTGAAATCTTCGTGTCGAAAAATTAAACTGACTCAGAATTTTCTTCCCTACATAAATAATCAATAATTGCAAAAAAAAGAAATTGAAAAAAAAAGAATTTTCAAATTAGAAAAGAAATATATACATTGAAGATAGTCGCTCCGGCTGGGACTCGAACCCAGGCCACTCGCTTGGAAGACCAACGGTCTAGCCATTAGGCTATCGGAGTTCTGTCGAGCGGAGTCTTACTGCCTGACTGATACTGCCTGACTGACAGACTGACTCACTGACTGACTGATACTGCCTGACTGACAGACTGACTCACTAACTGACTGATACTGACTGACTGACTCACTGACTGACCGAGACTGACTGACTAACTGCCTGACTGACTGAGACTGGACTGACTGACTGACTGACTGACTGACTGACTAACTGACTGACTGAGACTGACTGACTGACTGCTTGACTCTCTGACTGGCTATTTCACTGACTGACTGAATGACTAAATGACTGACTGACACTGACTGACTGACTGCTTGACTACCTGACTGACTGCTTGACTGACTAACTGACTGGACAGGACTGACCGACTGACTGACTGACAGACTGACTGAATAAGGATGACTGACTGACTGACTGACAGACTGACTGAATAAGGCTGACCGACTGACTGACTGCCTGACTGACTGACTGACTGAATGACTGACTGACTGACTGACCGAGACTGACTGACTGACTGACTGAGACTGGACTGGACTGACTGACTGACTGAGACTGACTGACTGCTTTAGTGACTAACTGACTGCACAGGACTGACCGACTGACTGACTGACTGACTGCCTGACTGACTGACTGACTGACTGACTGAGACTAAATGACTGACTGCTTGACTGACTGGCTGAAGGACTAACTGACTGACTGAGTGACTGACTGACTGGACTGACTGACTGAGACTGAATGACTGAGTGCTTGACTGATTGACTGTCAGACTGACTGACTGACTTCGCAAAAGGGAAAAATAAAAAAAAAGAATTATAAAATTAGAAAAAAATATTTGCATTTAAGATTTCCTTTCCGGCCGGGACTCGAACCCAGTACCACGCGCTAGGAACCCAACGGTCTAGCCATTAGGCTATCGGAGCTCTGTCGATGGAAGTCTTAAATATAATAAAAACAAAAAATGCAGCTTGGTAATTATTGATTCAAACACTTTGAAATTTACAGGTCGAATAATTAAACTGACTCAGAATTTTTCTCCCTACATAAATAATCAATATTCGCAAAAGAGAAAAATTAAAAAAAAGAAGAAGAAATTTCAAATTAGAAACTAAAAGTATACATTGAAGATTTTCGTTCAGGCTGGGACTCGAACCCAGGGCCACTCGCTTGGAAGCCTAACACTCTAGCCATTAGTGTATGGGAGCTCTGTCGGTGGGAGTTTTAAATATAATAAAAACAAAAAATGCACCTTGGTAATTGTTTATTTAAACACTTTGAAATCTTCGTGTCGAAAAATTAAACTGACTCAGAATTTTCTTCCCTACATAAATAATTAATAATTGCAAAGGAAAGAAATTGAAAAAAAAAAGAATTTTCAAATTAGAAAAGAAATATATACATTGAAGATATTCGCTCCGACTGGGACTCGAACCCAGGCCACTCGCTTGGAAGACCAGCGGTCTAGCCATTAGGCTATCGGAGTTCTGTCGAGCGGAGTCTTACTGCCTGACTGATACTGCCTGACTGACAGACTGACTCACTGACTGACTGATACTGACTGACTGACTCACTGACTGACCGAGACTGACTGACTAACTGCCTGACTGACTGAGACTGGACTGACTGACTGACTGACTGACTGACTGACTAACTGACTGACTGAGACTGACTGACTGACTGCTTGACTCTCTGACTGGCTATTTCACTGACTGACTGAATGACTAAATGACTGACTGACACTGACTGACTGACTGCTTGACTACCTGACTGACTGCTTGACTGACTAACTGACTGGACAGGACTGACCGACTGACTGACTGACAGACTGACTGAATAAGGATGACTGACAGACTGACTGAATAAGGCTGACTGACTGACTGACTGACAGACTGACTGAATGACTGACTGACTGACTGACCGAGACTGACTGACTGACTGACTGAGACTGGACTGGACTGACTGACTGACTGAGACTGACTGACTGCTTTAGTGACTAACTGACTGCACAGGACTGACCGACTGACTGACTGACTGACTGCCTGACTGACTGACTGACTGAATGACTGACTGACTGAGACTAAATGACTGACTGCTTGACTGACTGGCTGAAGGACTAACTGACTGACTGAGTGACTGACTGACTGGACTGACTGACTGAGACTGAATGACTGAGTGCTTGACTGATTGACTGTCAGACTGACTGACTGACTTCGCAAAAGTTAAAAATAAAAAAAAAAGAATTATAAAATTAGAAAAAAATATTTGCATTTAAGATTTCCTTTCCGGCCGGGACTCGAACCCAGTACCACGCGCTAGGAGCCCAACGGTCTAGCCATTAGGCTATCGGAGCTCTGTCGGTGGGAGTTTTAAATATAATAAAAACAAAAAATGCACCTTGGTAATTGTTTATTTAAACACTTTGAAATCTTCGTGTCGAAAAATTAAACTGACTCAGAATTTTTCTCCCTACATAAATAATCAATATTCGCAAAAGAGAAAAATTAAAAAAAAAGAAGAAGAAATTTCAAATTAGAAACTAAAAGTATACATTGAAGATTTTCGTTCAGGCTGGGACTCGAACCCAGGGCCACTCGCTTGGAAGCCTAACACTCTAGCCATTAGTCTATGGGAGCTCTGTCGGTGGGAGTTTTAAATATAATAAAAACAAAAAATGCACCTTGGTAATTGTTTATTTAAACACTTTGAAATCTTCGTGTCGAAAAATTAAACTGACTCAGAATTTTCTTCCCTACATAAATAATCAATAATTGCAAATTAAAGAAATTAAAAAAAAAAAGAATTTTCAAATTAGAAAAGAAATATATACATTGAAGATATTCGCTCCGGCTGGGACTCGAACCCAGGCCACTCGCTTGGAAGACCAGCGGTCTAGCCATTAGGCTATCGGAGTTCTGTCGAGCGGAGTCTTACTGCCTGACTGATACTGCCTGACTGACAGACTGACTCACTGACTGACTGATACTGACTGACTGACTCACTGACTGACCGAGACTGACTGACTGACTGACTGACTGACTGACTGACTGACTGACTAACTGACTGACTGCTTGACTCTCTGACTGGCTATTTCACTGACTGACTGAATGACTAAATGACTGACTGACACTGACTGACTGACTGCTTGACTACCTGACTGACTGCTTGACTGACTAACTGACTGGACAGGACTGACCGACTGACTGACTGACAGACTGACTGAATAAGGATGACTGACAGACTGACTGAATAAGGCTGACTGACTGACTGACTGACAGACTGACTGAATAAGGCTGACCGACTGACTGACTGCCTGACTGACTGACTGACTGAATGACTGACTGACTGACTGACCGAGACTGACTGACTGACTGACTGAGACTGGACTGGACTGACTGACTGACTGACTGACTGAGACTGACTGACTGCTTTAGTGACTAACTGACTGCACAGGACTGACCGACTGACTGACTGACTGCCTGACTGACTGACTGACTGAATGACTGACTGACTGAGACTAAATGACTGACTGCTTGACTGACTGGCTGAAGGACTAACTGACTGAATGAGTGACTGACTGACTGGACTGACTGACTGAGACTGAATGACTGAGTGCTTGACTGATTGACTGTCAGACTGACTGACTGACTTCGCAAAAGGGAAAAATAAAAAAAAAAGAATTATAAAATTAGAAAAAAATATTTGCATTTAAGATTTCCTTTCCGGCTGGGATTTGAACCCAGGGCGACACTCATGGAAGCCCAACGCTCTCGCCAATATACTATCGCATCTCTGTTGATCGGTGTCTTAATTATAATAAAAACAAAAAATGCACCTTAGTAATTATTGATCTAAAATCTTTGAAATCTAAAGGTCGAATGATTAAACTGACTCAGAATTTTCTTCCGTACATAAATAATCCATATTTGCAAAAGAAAGAAATTGAAAAAAAAAAAGAATCTTCAAATTAGAAGAGAAATATATACATGGAAGATTTTCGTTCCGGCCGGGACTCGAACCCAGTACCACGCGCTAGAAACCCAACGGTCTAGCCATTAGGCTATCGGAGCTCTGTCGATGGAAGTCTTAAATATAATAAAAACAAAAAATGCACCTTGGTAATTATTGATTCAAACACTTTGAAATTTACAGGTCGAATAATTAAACTGACTCAGAATTTTTCTCCCTACATAAATAATCAATATTCGCAAAAGAGAAAAATTAAAAAAAAAAAGAAGAAGAAATTTCAAATTAGAAACTAAAAGTATACATTGAAGATTTTCGTTCAGGCTGGGACTCGAACCCAGGGCCACTCGCTTGGAAGCCTAACACTCTAGCCATTAGTCTATGGGAGCTCTGTCGGTGGGAGTTTTAAATATAATAAAAACAAAAAATGCACCTTGGTAATTGTTTATTTAAACACTTTGAAATCTTCGTGTCGAAAAATTAAACTGACTAAGAATTTTCTTCCCTACATAAATAATCAATAATTGCAAAGGAAAGAAATTGAAAAAAAAAAAGAATTTTCAAATTAGAAAAGAAATATATACATTGAAGATATTCGCTCCGGCTGGGACTCGAACCCAGGCCACTCGCTTGGAAGACCAGCGGTCTAGCCATTAGGCTATCGGAGTTCTGTCGAGCGGAGTCTTACTGCCTGACTGATACTGCCTGACTGACAGACTGACTCACTGACTGACTGATACTGACTGACTGACTCACTGACTGACTGAGACTGGACTGACTGACTGACTGACTGACTGACTGACTGACTGACTGACTGACTAACTGACTGACTGAGGCTGACTGACTGACTGCTTGACTCTCTGACTGGCTATTTCACTGACTGACTGAATGACTAAATGACTGACTGACACTGACTGACTGACTGCTTGACTACCTGACTGACTGCTTGACTGACTAACTGACTGGACAGGACTGACCGACTGACTGACTGACAGACTGACTGAATAAGGAAGACTGACAGACTGACTGAATAAGGCTGACTGACTGACTGACTGACAGACTGACTGAATAAGGCTGACCGACTGACTGACTGCCTGACTGACTGACTGACTGAATGACTGACTGACTGACTGACCGAGACTGACTGACTGACTGACTGAGACTGGACTGGACTGACTGACTGACTGACTGACTGACTGAGACTGACTGACTGCTTTAGTGACTAACTGACTGCACAGGACTGACCGACTGACTGACTGACTGACTGACTGACTGAATGACTGCTTTAGTGACTAACTGACTGCACAGGACTGACCGACTGACTGACTGACTGACTGACTGAATGACTGACTGACTGAGACTAAATGACTGACTGCTTGACTGACTGGCTGAAGGACTAACTGACTGACTGAGTGACTGACTGACTGGACTGACTGACTGAGACTGAATGAGTGAGTGCTTGACTGATTGACTGTCAGACTGACTGACTGACTTCGCAAAAGGGAAAAATAAAAAAAAAAGAATTATAAAATTAGAAAAAAATATTTGCATTTAAGATTTCCGTTCCGGCTGGGATTTGAACCCAGGGCGACACTCATGGAAGCCCAACGCTCTCGCCAATATACTATCGGATCTCTGTTGATCGGTGTCTTAATTATAATAAAAACAAAAAATGCACCTTAGTATTTATTGATCTAAAATCTTTGAAATCTAAAGGTCGAATGATTAAACTGACTCAGAATTTTCTTCCGTACATAAATAATCCATATTTGCAAAAGAAAGAAATTGAAAAAAAAAAGAATCTTCAAATTAGAAGAGAAATATATACATGGAAGATTTTTGTTCCGGCCGGGACTCGAATCCAGTACCACGCGCTTGGAACCCAACGGTCTAGCCATTAGGCTATCGGAGCTCTGTCGATGGAAGTCTTAAATATAATAAAAACAAAAAATGCACCTTGGTAATTATTGATTCAAACACTTTGAAATTCACAGGTCGAATAATTAAACTGACTCAGAATTTTTCTCCCTACATAAATAATCAATATGCGCAAAAGAGAAAAATTAAAAAAAAAAGAAGAAGAAATTTCAAATTAGAAACTAAAAGTATACATTGAAGATTTTCGTTCAGGCTGGGACTCGAACCCAGGGCCACTCGCTTGGAAGCCTAACACTCTAGCCATTAGTCTATGGGAGCTCTGTCGGTGGGAGTTTTAAATATAATAAAAACAAAAAATGCACCTTGGTAATTGTTTATTTAAACACTTTGAAATCTTCGTGTCGAAAAATTAAACTGACTCAGAATTTTCTTCCCTACATAAATAATCAATAATTGCAAAGGAAATAAATTGAAAAAAAAAAGAATTTTCAAATTAGAAAAGAAATATATACATTGAAGATATTCGCTCCGGCTGGGACTCGAACCCAGGCCACTCGCTTGGAAGACCAGCGGTCTAGCCATTAGGCTATCGGAGTTCTGTCGAGCGGAGTCTTACTGCCTGACTGATACTGCCTGACTGACAGACTGACTCACTGACTGACTGATACTGACTGACTGATACTGACTGACTGACTCACTGACTGACCGAGACTGACTGACTAACTGCCTGACTGACTAACTGCCTGACTGACTGAGACTGGACTGACTGACTGACTGACTGACTGACTGACTGACTGACTGACTAACTGACTGACTGAGACTGACTGACTGACTGCTTGACTCTCTGACTGGCTATTTCACTGACTGACTGAATGACTAAATGACTGACTGACACTGACTGACTGAGTGCTTGACTACCTGACTGACTGCTTGACTGACTAACTGACTGGACAGGACTGACCGACTGACTGACTGACAGACTGACTGAATAAGGATGACTGACAGACTGACTGAATAAGGCTGACTGACTGACTGACTGAATAAGGCTGACCGACTGACTGACTGCCTGACTGACTGACTGACTGAATGACTGACTGACTGACTGACCGAGACTGACTGACTGACTGACTGAGACTGGACTGGACTGACTGACTGACTGACTGACTGAGACTGAATGACTGCTTTAGTGACTAACTGACTGCACAGGACTGACCGACTGACTGACTGACTGACTGACTGTATGACTGACTGACTGAGACTAAATGACTGACTGCTTGACTGACTGGCTGAAGGACTAACTGACTGACTGAGTGACTGACTGACTGGACTGATTGACTGAGACTGAATGACTGAGTGCTTGACTGATTGACTGTCAGACTGACTGACTGACTTCGCAAAAGGGAAAAATAAAAAAAAAAGAATTATAAAATTAGAAAAAAATATTTGCATTTAAGATTTCCTTTCCGGCTGGGATTTGAACCCAGGGCGACACTCATGGAAGCCCAACGCTCTCGCCAATATACTATCGGATCTCTGTTGATCGGTGTCTTAATTATAATAAAAACAAAAAATGCACCTTAGTAATTATTGATTCAAACACTTTGAAATTTACAGGTCGAATAATTAAACTGACTCAGAATTTTTCTCCCTACATAAATAATCAATATTCGCAAAAGAGAAAAATTTAAAAAAAAAGAAGAAGAAATTTCAAATTAGAAACTAAAAGTATACATTGAAGATTTTCTTTCAGGCTGGGACTCGAACCCAGGGCCACTCGCTTGGAAACCTAACACTCTAGCCATTAGTCTATGGGAGCTCTGTCGGTGGGAGTTTTAAATATAATAAAAACAAAAAATGCACCTTGGTAATTGTTTATTTAAACACTTTGAAATCTTCGTGTCGAAAAATTAAACTGACTCAGAATTTTCTTCCCTACATAAATAATCAATAATTGCAAAGGAAAGAAATTGAAAAAAAAAGAATTTTCAAATTAGAAAAGAAATATATACATTGAAGATATTCGCTCCGGCTGGGACTCGAACCCAGGCCACTCGCTTGGAAGACCAGCGGTCTAGCCATTAGGCTATCGGAGTTCTGTCGAGCGGAGTCTTACCGCCTGACTGATACTGCCTGACTGACAGACTGACTCACTGACTGACTGATACTGACTGACTGACTCACTGACTGACCGAGACTGACTGACTAACTGCCTGACTGACTGAGACTATACTGACTGACTGACTGACTGAGACTGACTGACTGACTGCTTGACTCTCTGACTGGCTATTTCACTGACTGACTGAATGACTAAATGACTGACTGACACTGACTGACTGACTGCTTGACTACCTGACTGACTGCTTGACTGACTAACTGACTGGACAGGACTGACCGACTGACTGACTGACAGACTGACTGAATAAGGATGACTGACAGACTGACTGAATAAGGCTGACTGACTGACTGACTGACAGACTGACTGAATAAGGCTGACCGACTGACTGACTGCCTGACTGACTGACTGACTGAATGACTGACTGACTGACTGACTGACCGAGACTGACTGACTGACTGACTGAGACTGGACTGGACTGACTGACTGACTGACTGACTGAGACTGACTGACTGCTTTTGTGACTAACTGACTGCACAGGACTGACCGACTGACTGACTGACTGACTGCCTGACTGACTGACTGACTGAATGACTGACTGACTGATACTAAATGACTGACTGCTTGACTGACTGGCTGAAGGACTAACTGACTGACTGAGTGACTGACTGACTGGACTGACTGACTGAGACTGAATGACTGAGTGCTTGACTGATTGACTGTCAGACTGACTGACTGACTTCGCAAAAGGGAAAAATAAAAAAAAAAAAAGAATTATAAAATTAGAAAAAAATATTTGCATTTAAGATTTCCTTTCCGGCCGGGACTCGAACCCAGTACCACGCGCTAGGAACCCAACGGTCTAGCCATTAGGCTATCGGAGCTCTGTCGATGGAAGTCTTAAATATAATAAAAACAAAAAATGCACCTTTATAATTATTGATTCAAACACTTTGAAATATACAGGTCGAATAATTAAACTGACTCAGAATTTTTCTCCCTACATAAATAATCAATATTCGCAAAAGAGAAAAATTTAAAAAAAAAGAAGAAGAAATTTCAAATTAGAAACTAAAAGTATACATTGAAGATTTTCGTTCAGGCTGGGACTCGAACCCAGGGCCACTCGCTTGGAAGCCTAACACTCTAGCCATTAGTCTATGGGAGCTCTGTCGGTGGGAGTTTTAAATATAATAAAAACAAAAAATGCACCTTGGTAATTGTTTATTTAAACACTTTGAAATCTTCGTGTCGAAAAATTAAACTGACTCAGAATTTTCTTCCCTACATAAATAATCAATAATTGCAAAGGAAAGAAATTGAAAAAAAAAAAGAATTTTCAAATTAGAAAAGAAATATATACATTGAAGATATTCGCTCCGGCTGGGACTCGAACCCAGGCCACTCGCTTGGAAGACCAGCGGTCTAGCCATTAGGCTATCGGAGTTCTGTCGAGCGGAGTCTTACTGCCTGACTGATACTGCCTGACTGACAGACTGACTCACTGACTGACTGATACTGACTGACTGACTCACTGACTGACCGAGACTGACAGACTAACTGCCTGACTGACTGAGACTGGACTGACTGACTGACTGACTGACTGACTGACTAACTGACTGACTGAGACTGACTGACTGACTGCTTGACTCTCTGACTGGCTATTTCACTGACTGACTGAATGACTAAATGACTGACTGACACTGACTGACTGACTGCTTGACTACCTGACTGACTGCTTGACTGACTAACTGACTGGACAGGACTGACCGACTGACTGACTGACAGACTGACTGAATAAGGATGACTGACAGACTGACTGAATAAGGCTGACTGACTGACTGACTGACAGAATGACTGAATAAGGTTGACCGACTGACTGACTGCCTGACTGACTGACTGACTGAATGACTGACTGACCGAGACTGACTGACTGACTGACTGAGACTGGACTGGACTGACTGACTGACTGACTGACTGAGACTGACTGACTGCTTTAGTGACTAACTGACTGCACAGGACTGACCGACTGACTGACTGACTGACTGCCTGGCTGACTGACTGACTGAATGACTGACTGACTGAGACTAAATGACTGACTGCTTGACTGACTGGCTGAAGGACTAACTGACTGACTGAGTGACTGACTGACTGGACTGACTGACTGAGACTGAATGACTGAGTGCTTGACTGATTGACTGTCAAACTGACTGACTGACTTCGCAAAAGGGAAAAATAAAAAAAAAAAGAATTATAAAATTAGAAAAAAATATTTGCATTTAAGATTTCCTTTCCGGCTGGGATTTGAACCCAGGGCGACACTCATGGAAGCCCAACGCTCTCGCCAATATACTATCGGATCTCTGTTGATCGGTGTCTTAATTATAATAAAAACAAAAAATGCACCTTAGTAATTATTGATCTAAAATCTTTGAAATCTAAAGGTCGAATGATTAAACTAACTCAGAATTTTCATCCGTACATAAATAATCCATATTTGCAAAAGAAAGAAATTGAAAAAAAAAAAAGAATCTTCAAATTAGAAGAGAAATATATACATGGAAGATTTTCGTTCCGGCCGGGACTCGAACCCAGTACCACGCGCTTGGAACCCAACGGTCTAGCCATTAGGCTATCGGAGCTCTGTCGATGGAAGTCTTAAATATAATAAAAACAAAAAATGCACCTTGGTAATTATTGATTCAAACACTTTGAAATTTACAGGTCGAATAATTAAAGTGACTCAGAATTTTTCTCCCTACATAAATAATCAATATTCGCAAAAGAGAAAAATTAAAAAAAAAGAAGAAGAAATTTCAAATTAGAAACTAAAAGTATACATTGAAGATTTTCGTTCAGGCTGGGACTCGAACCCAGGGTCACTCGCTTGGAAGCCTAACACTCTAGCCATTAGTCTATGGGAGCTCTGTCGGTGGGAGTTTTAAATATAATAAAAACAAAAAATGCACCTTGGTAATTGTTTATTTAAACACTTTGAAATCTTCGTGTCGAAAAATTAAACTGACTCAGAATTTTCTTCCCTACATAAATAATCAATAATTGCAAAGGAAAGAAATTGAAAAAAAAAGAATTTTCAAATTAGAAAAGAAATATATACATTGAAGATATTCGCTCCGGCTGGGACTCGAACCCAGGCCACTCGCTTGGAAGACCAGCGGTCTAGCCATTAGGCTATCGGAGTTCTGTCGAGCGGAGTCTTACTGCCTGACTGACAGACTGACTCACTGACTGACTGATACTGACTGACTGACTCACTGACTGACCGAGACTGACTGACTAACTGCCTGACTGACTGAGACTGGACTGACTGACTGACTGACTGACTGACTGACTAACTGACTGACTGAGACTGACTGACTGACTGCTTGACTCTCTGACTGGCTATTTCACTGACTGACTGAATGACTAAATGACTGACTGACACTGACTGACTGACTGCTTGACTACCTGACTGACTGGACAGGACTGACCGACTGACTGAATGACAGACTGACTGAATAAGGATGACTGACAGACTGACTGAATAAGGCTGACTGACTGACTGACTGACAGACTGACTGAATAAGGCTGACCGACTGACTGACTGCCTGACTTACTGAATGACTGACTGACTGACTGACCGAGACTGACTGACTGACTGACTGAGACTGGACTGGACTGACTGACTGACTGACTGACTGAGACTGACTGACTGCTTTAGTGACTAACTGACTGCACAGGACTGACCGACCGACTGACTGACTGACTGCCTGACTGACTGACTGACTGAATGACTGACTGACTGAGACTAAATGACTGACTGCTTGACTGACTGGCTGAAGGACTAACTGACTGACTGAGTGACTGACTGACTGGACTGACTGACTGAGACTGAATGACTGACTTCGCAAAAGGGAAAAATAAAAAAAAAAGAATTATAAAATTAGAAAAAAATATTTGCATTTAAGATTTCCTTTCCGGCTGGGATTTGAACCCAGGGCGACACTCCTGGAAGCCCAACGCTCTCGCCAATATACTATCGGATCTCTGTTGATCGGTGTCTTAATTATAATAAAAACAAAAAATGCACCTTAGTAATTATTGATCTAAAATCTTTGAAATCTAAAGGTCGAATGATTAAACTGACTCAGAATTTTCTTCCGTACATAAATAATCCATATTTGCAAAAGAAAGAAATTGAAAAAAAAAAGAATCTTCAAATTAGAAGAGAAATATATACATGGAAGATTTTCGTTCCGGCCGGGACTCGAACCCAGTACCACGCGCTTGGAACCCAACGGTCTAGCCATTAGGCTATCGGAGCTCTGCCGATGGAAGTCTTAAATATAATAAAAACAAAAAATGCACCTTGGTAATTATTGATTCAAACACTTTGAAATTTACAGGTCGAATAATTAAAGTGACTCAGAATTTTTCTCCCTACATAAATAATCAATATTCGCAAAAGAGAAAAATTAAAAAAAAAAGAAGAAGAAATTTCAAATTAGAAACTAAAAGTATACATTGAAGATTTTCGTTCAGGCTGGGACTCGAACCAAGGGCCACTCGCTTGGAAGCCTAACACTCTAGCCATTAGTCTATGGGAGCTCTGTCGGTGGGAGTTTTAAATATAATAAAAACAAAAAATGCACCTTGGTAATTGTTTATTTAAACACTTTGAAATCTTCGTGTCGAAAAATTAAACTGACTCAGAATTTTCTTCCCTACATAAATAATCAATAATTGCAAAGGAAAGAAATTGAAAAAAAAAAGAATTTTCAAATTAGAAAAGAAATATATACATTGAAGATATTCGCTCCGGCTGGGACTCGAACCCAGGCCACTCGCTTGGAAGACCAGCGGTCTAGCCATTAGGCTATCGGAGTTCTGTCGAGCGGAGTCTTACTGCCTGACTGACAGACTGACTCACTGACTGACTGATACTGACTGACTGACTCACTGACCGAGACTGACTGACTAACTGCCTGACTGACTGAGACTGGACTGACTGACTGACTGACTGACTGACTGACTAACTGACTGACTGAGACTGACTGACTGACTGCTTGACTCTCTGACTGGCTATTTCACTGATTGACTGAATGACTAAATGACTGACTGACACTGACTGACTGACTGCTTGACTACCTGACTGACTGCTTGACTGACTAACTGACTGGACAGGACTGACCGACTGACTGACTGACAGACTGACTGAATAAGGATGACTGACAGACTGACTGAATAAGGCTGACTGAGAGACTGACTGAATAAGGCTGACCGACTGACTGACTGCCTGACTGACTGACTGACTGAATGACTGACTGACTGACTGACCGAGACTGACTGACTGACTGACTGAGACTGGACTGGACTGACTGACTGACGGACTGACTGAGACTGACTGACTGCTTTAGTGACTAACTGACTGCACAGGACTGACCGACTGACTGCCTGACTGACTGACTGACTGAATGACTGACTGACTGAGACTAAATGAATGACTGCTTGACTGACTGGCTGAAGGACTAACTGACTGACTGAGTGACTGACTGACTGGACTGACTGACTGAGACTGAATGACTGAGTGCTTGACTGATTGACTGTCAGACTGACTGACTGACTT
This sequence comes from Uloborus diversus, assembly GCF_026930045.1. Classification (NCBI taxonomy): domain Eukaryota; kingdom Metazoa; phylum Arthropoda; class Arachnida; order Araneae; family Uloboridae; genus Uloborus; species Uloborus diversus. The sequence goes on from NW_026558809.1 coordinate 112,885, forward strand.
CGCAAAAGGGAAAAATAAAAAAAAAGAATTATAAAATTAGAAAAAAATATTTGCATTTAAGATTTCCTTTCCGGCTGGGATTTGAACCCAGGGCGACACTCATGGAAGCCCAACGCTCTCGCCAATATACTATCGGATCTCTGTTAATCGGTGTCTTAATTATAATAAAAAAAATGCACCTTAGTAATTATTGATCTAAAATCTTTGAAATCTAAAGGTCGAATGATTAAACTGACTCAGAATTTTCTTCCGTACATAAATAATCCATATTTGCAAAAGAAAGAAATTGAAAAAAAAAAGAATCTTCAAATTAGAAGAGAAATATATACATGGAAGATTTTCGTTCCGGCCGGGACTCGAACCCAGTACCACGCGCTTGGAACCCAACGGTCTAGCCATTAGGCTATCGGAGCTCTGTCGATGGAAGTCTTAAATATAATAAAAACAAAAAATGCACCTTGGTAATTATTGATTCAAACACTTTGAAATTTACAGGTCGAATAATTAAACTGACTCAGAATTTTTCTCCCTACATAAATAATCAATATTCGCAAAAGAGAAAAATTAAAAAAAAAGAAGAAGAAATTTCAAATTAGAAACTAAAAGTATACATTGAAGATTTTCGTTCAGGCTGGGACTCGAACACAGGGCCACTCGCTTGGAAGCCTAACACTCTAGCCATTAGTCTATGGGAGCTCTGTCGGTGGGAGTTTTAAATATAATAAAAACAAAAAATGCACCTTGGTAATTGTTTATTTAAACACTTTGAAATCTTCGTGTCGAAAAATTAAACTGACTCAGAATTTTCTTCCCTACATAAATAATCAATAATTGCAAAGGAAAGAAATTGAAAAAAAAAGAATTTTCAAATTAGAAAAGTAATATATACATTGAAGATAATCGCTCCGGCTGGGACTCGAACCCAGGCCACTCGCTTGGAAGACCAGCGGTCTAGCCATTAGGCTATCGGAGTTCTGTCGAGTGGAGTCTTACTGCCTGACTGATACTGCCTGACTGACAGACTGACTCACTGACTGACTGATACTGACTGACTGACTCACTGACTGACCGAGACTGACTGACTAACTGCCTGACTGACTGAGACTGGACTGACTGACTGACTGACTGACTGACTGACTAACTGACTGACTGAGACTGACTGACTGACTGTGACTCTCTGACTGGCTATTTCACTGACTGACTGAATGACTAAATGACTGACTGACACTGACTGACTGACTGCTTGAATACCTGACTGACTGCTTGACTGACTAACTGACTGGACAGGACTGACCGACTGACTGACTGACAGACTGACTGAATAAGGATGACTGACAGACTGACTGAATAAGGCTGACTGACTGACTGACTGACAGACTGACTGAATAAGGCTGACCGACTGCCTGACTGACTGACTGACTGAATGACTGACTGACTGACTGACCGAGACTGACTGACTGACTGACTGACTGAGACTGACTGACTGCTTTAGTGACTAACTGACTGCACAGGACTGACCGACTGACTGACTGACTGACTGCCTGACTGACTGACTGACTGAATGACTGACTGACTGAGACTAAATGACTGACTGCTTGACTGACTGGCTGAAGGACTAACTGACTGACTGAGTGACTGACTGACTGGACTGACTGACTGAGACTGAATGACTGAGTGCTTGACTGATTGACTGTCAGACTGACTGACTGACTTCGCAAAAGGGAAAAATAAAAAAAAAAGAATTATAAAATTAGAAAAAAATATTTGCATTTAAGATTTCCTTTCCGGCTGGGATTTGAACCCAGGGCGACACTCATGGAAGCCCAACGCTCTCGCCAATATACTATCGGATCTCTGTTGATCGGTGTCTTAATTATAATAAAAACAAAAAATGCACCTTAGTAATTATTGATCTAAAATCTTTGAAATCTAAAGGTCGAATGATTAAACTGACTCAGAATTTTCTTCCGTACATAAATAATCCATATTTGAAAAAGAAAAAAATTGAAAAAAAAAAGAATCTTCAAATTAGAAGAGAAATATATACATGGAAGATTTTCGTTCCGGCCGGGACTCGAACCCAGTACCACGCGCTTGGAACCCAACGGTCTAGCCATTAGGCTATCGGAGCTCTGTCGATGGAAGTCTTAAATAAAATAAAAATAAAAAATGCACCTTGGTAATTATTGATTCAAACACTTTGAAATTTACAGGTCGAATAATTAAACTGACTCAGAATTTTTCTCCCTACATAAATAATCAATATTCGCAAAAGAGAAAAATTTAAAAAAAAAGAAGAAGAAATTTCAAATTAGAAACTAAAAGTATACATTGAAGATTTTCGTTCAGGCTGGGACTCGAACCCAGGGCCACTCGCTTGGAAGCCTAACACTCTAGCCATTAGTCTATGGGAGCTCTGTCGGTGGGAGTTTTAAATATAATAAAAACAAAAAATGCACCTTGGTAATTGTTTATTTAAACACTTTGAAATCTTCGTGTCGAAAAATTAAACTGACTCAGAATTTTCTTCCCTACATAAATAATCAATAATTGCAAATGAAAGAAATTGAAAAAAAAAAAGAATTTTCAAATTAGAAAAGAAATATATACATTGAAGATATTCGCTCCGGCTGGGACTCGAACCCAGGCCACTCGCTTGGAAGATCAGCGGTCTAGCCATTAGGCTATCGGAGTTCTGTCGAGCGGAGTCTTACTGCCTGACTGATACTGCCTGACTGACAGACTGACTCACTGACTGACTGACTGAGACTGGACTGACTCACTGACTGACCGAGACTGACTGACTAACTGCCTGACTGACTGAGACTGGACTGACTGACTGACTGACTGACTGACTGACTAACTGACTGACTGAGACTGACTGACTGACTGCTTGACTCTCTGACTGGCTATTTCACTGACTGACTGAATGACTAAATGACTGACTGACACTGACTGACTGACTGCTTGACTACCTGACTGACTGCTTGACTGACTAACTGACTGGACAGGACTGACCGACTGACTGACTGACAGACTGACTGAATAAGGATGACTGACAGACTGACTGAATAAGGCTGACTGACTGACTGACTGACAGACTGACTGAATAAGGCTGACCGACTGACTGACTGCCTGACTGACTGACTGACTGAATGACTGACTGACTGACTGACCGAGACTGACTGACTGACTGACTGAGACTGGACTGGACTGACTGACTGACTGACTGACTGAGACTGACTGACTGCTTTAGTGACTAACTGACTGCACAGGACTGACCGACTGACTGACTGACTGACTGCTTGACTGACTGACTGACTGAATGACTGACTAGCTGAGACTAAATGACTGACTGCTTGACTGACTGGCTGAAGGACTAACTGACTGACTGAGTGACTGACTGACTGGACTGACTGACTGAGACTGAATGACTGAGTGCTTGACTGATTGACTGTCAGACTGACTGACTGACTTCGCAAAAGGGAAAAATAAAAAAAAAAGAATTATAAAATTAGAAAAAAATATTTGCATTTAAGATTTCCTTTCCGGCTG